>NW_011345034.1:0-15269 GCF_000735185.1 Notothenia coriiceps
CAAGATTTTTCAAGATTTTTTTCATGCCTCTGTGTGGACGGCCGTTAGTCTAAGTATGTTGTGCATATTTAAGAACATTTGCCGAGGTCCAAGCTTAACGCACATGGTCATAGTGTTGAGCCTTTCCTTCTGTCTGTCTTCTTCCCTCAGTGTCCTCATCTTGTCCTTTATGTCTTCCCTTCCCAAACATGAGCCTTTAAAGACACTCTTTCATTTTGTCTGTCTCAGTAAACACAAGGGCAATTGATCTTTATATGCAAATGTTGCCGGCTTCCGCTAAGATAACCTTGCAATAAAAAAGATATATGAGGGTGAACGGGAAACTAAGTAGCTGGCATCATGATTTTTAATAATGTCAAGATCATCCACTTCTCCAGCAACACACACACACACACACACACACACACACACACACACACACACACACACACACACACACACACACACACACACACACACACACACACACACACACACACAGTCTTCGATGGATCCTTTGGCTGTTTTGTGATGACTGCTCCCATGTCTTTTTGTCTGTTATGTGATACAGCGTGTTGTAGACAGTGTATCGTTAGTTCTGCGTTATGATCGTGTGTTAACTGATCAACGGTTTCATTCATGCGTCACAATCAGTGGTCCATTCATCAGCTATCTTTGACTATCAGCTAGTAATTACTAACATCCAATCAAATTCATGCAGGTGTACAGTGTTGTTATTGTAATCTGACACTTCTCACTTTATTCTGCTGATGAAATCATACCAAAGCTTCCTGCACCACCCAGAGCTCAAGAGTTAGGTTAAAAGGTGACTAAAATGTCACGCTTCAGTTAAATTTATCTCCAAACAGAACTACAGTAACTAGTAGAACTTAGGTATTTTTTATTTGAATCAATATGTTGAAATTACCCAAGATTTTTGAAGATGCATCAGAATATTCTTTGAGCCTCCTGGAATCGTGTAGTCCAATGTGCATTCAATTTTTCAAGGAGCTTTCATGAAGTTAAGTTTAATTGTGACTCTTTGCAAAAGGAGTACCTGGTTAGCTCTTATACATTATATTTTCTAAAACAGTTTAAAGGAAGTAGGTAAAAAAACTAGAATATAAGATAAGATAAACCTTTATTGATCTCCTTAGGGACAATTCAGTTTAAAGCAGAACAATTTATCCACAGCACAGGTTAGAGTTCACATAAGGATACAATAAATATAAATATAAAGAATGAATACAGTATAAAATAAGATGTCAATATAATTATGTGAAGCTGTTTACACATGCACATCTCAAAACACTCTCTTGCACTATTTTATCTGTTTTATTTGTTCCTATATATATTCATGTTGCACTGTTGGAGGAGCCTGTGACCTACGTTTTTAATTTCCATATATACACTCTAGCTAATGTGCACATGACAATAAAGCCTTGAATCTTGAATTTTGAAAATATATAGAAATATGAGCCTTTTTGAATATAAATATATATATATAATTATAATTATGTCTCTGTGCAGGTGCAGCATTTGGAATAAAGTCAAATGGAATACATAACAAAAAAAATTATGTAAGAAACAACTCACACTCCAAACACTCTTTCAGTCCTGCAGAGTCCAGACAGAGGAGTCACATTTTTTCAATCAGAGTATTTGCATACATTTACGGTTTCAGGTGTGTAAATTCAAGATACGATCAACAACATTACTGTATAGCACAAACAATGACGCTGTTCATGTTTCCAGTCCTTAACTAAAATATTTGTGTGAGAACAAATTCTCATGGTGAGAAGTCCAAGATCACTCTCATGTAAATAGGAAGCTACAGCTAGCTACCGGCTGCTTATTTTGATTATTGGAGCAGTATTGTTCTTCTCGTCTAACTTTTGGTAAGAAAGCGTAACTCTCAAAATGTCGAACTATTCCTTCAAGTTTAGAAAGGGAAGAGAAAAACCCGTAGCTTTAATGTTTCGGTTTAGTTAATTAGAGCTTTATTTAAAAAACTAAATTCACAGTAGGCTAACATGTTGTCTAATCACATAGACGTTTAACTTTAAATCTGTTTCTTCACAAACTCCTGCACAGAACACTTTGAAGCTTTGTATAGTCTTCTCAGCTTTAATACTTTCATTTACAGATTTAATTATTTTGGTATCTACATTTCAAAGTCATAAATCAAAGACCAGACAGTGACAACGTATCAAATGCTGTTCTTTTAAATAAGAAGCACTTTGAACATCCTTTGAATAAGATTGAACACTGAACAAAGCCATAAAGACAACAATGACACCACGATTAAAAAAAACAATTATTATTGCATTTGACATTATGTCGGCCTGTTTGGTGTAATAGTACTTTTATTGCAGACATAAAAAATAAAATCACCGTACAAAACACATACCAGAAATGGGTCAGCGTTTGCAATGTTTTGTGTTTTGCTATACTGGTACCATAATGTTTGATTGTTGAAGCATGTCCACAGGTCCTCTTCACACCTAATTGTGCTAATACCATGATGCTACATTGTAAAAATGTAAGCATAATATGTCCGAATTACTGTGTTTAAGCTTGTGTCACACACAACAACACTTACAGAGACAATACATGGACAGAACAAACCATTTTTTAGCATTGTTTTTTTGTGACACATGGAAAGCCAACGCCCTCTTTAACAGGCATTTGACACACCTACACATTCTATCTTTCTCTGTCACACACACACAGTCAGGGAAAGAGACAGAGAGAATGAGATAGGCCGCCCTATCTCCATCAATCACCTGAATAAAAACAAGTGCAGAGAAACAACTGCCTCCCAGCCACTGCATCCTACCTGCCGTCTCACACTTTCAGTCATGCTGTTTCTGTACTTATCTTGTTGCTTTGATATGTTTGACTGTATATAAATGTGTGAGTGTGTATCTCCAACTCTACAAGTCCAGACAGGACGTTAGCCCCTACAGCGAAGCAAGAAGAGATGAGAGGAAGGAGAGAAGCACGGACAGAGGAGAGATGACAGAAGTAAGAATTGTCACTCATTTGCAATTTGGTTCTTCTTACCTCTGATGTAATATATTTAGAACGAAAGCTTAGGCTTGGTTGTTCCCAAATCAAAATGAATAGGAATATGAATTATCTAGATTATCGTTTGAAAGATTTATTTATTTCTGAGCACTGAGGGTTTGTGTGGATTGGTGTGGCAAAATGGCTCAACAGCCATCTACAACGCAGCTCCTATATTTAGTGTGAATGTACTACAATAAATTAATGAAATTGAGTGAGTTTGTTATTTGTTTTAAAAATTATTATTTATAATAAATAATCCATGCTAACTCTTTAGTGTAAATTCAGCTGCATGCTACAGGGTTTGTGCTACACCTTAGCACCTTACTCTCTAGAATAAAAAACGTCTAAAAGGGATATTCATTATTATAACTATCTTTGACAAACAATATTCTTACATGCCAAAACCGATGAGAGTTAAACTTGAGCCACTGTGGAGTCGAGTGCTAATGGCTACTAGTAGGCTATAGACCTAGATCACAAATGAAAGGATGGAGACAAGAAGTGGCCGGAAGTTTTGCCGGATATAAATAGGGGTGGCCGTGGTTCGAGGCGGAGTTTTAGGCGTGGCCATGCTCCTGAACCTATGTTAACAATTTAACCTCATTTCACTAGCAGGAACCACGCCACAACAGTGTGATGTTGGTAAGTTTATTGAAGTAACATGTGAATGATATGAGAGGGGTGAAGGGATGATCTGGGAGGACGAGCTGTGGTCCGTGCAGTGGGAGACTCAGAGTGGGGGTTCCGTCTCCGGCATGATCTGCGTGGGCTGATTACGGGCCCCCAAAAGAGTCGGATTAAAAGCAGCTGACTTGAGCGTGAGCCTGTCTGAGATCATTGAGATTGTTGCGGATGTAAGCGTGGTACGCTTGGGATGACGAGCGGCCGAGAGCCTGGATGGTTGGATAAGAGATGCCCGGTCTAGCTGCTGTGGACGCTGCGCCAATGCGGAAGGAATGACTCGAACAGTGTTCTGAGCATATCCCCAAAATAAGCAACACATTATGGAAGTGTTTCTGGAACCAGAAACGTGTGGCCATTTTCCCTGTTTCTGTGAGAAAGAGTGGGTGTTGTGGCGTTGCGTGTGCAGCGTACCTTGCGCTGAGGTATTTGGTTAGTGGCTTATATGGGCTGAGATACGAGTTCAGGCGGAAGATGTGGAGTGGGAAAGAAATTCCCAGCTGATCTGTTTTACTCCTTCGGAGTGTGAATATGAGAGAGTCGTTTGCCGTGGAGGGCTATACAGCTGCCGGTTTTGTGCATCTGTCTGCCTGTAAGTAGCTTCTGACAAGAGGAGAGTGGATGCCGCTGTACTTTCTCTGAGGGTAGAGAAGCCTGGAAAGACCATTGAGGCCCTGAGGTTTTCTCTTTCAGACAGAGGAATGCTCAAGGTCTGAAAATGTTTGTATGAGTTGTGCTCAGCCCGTGGCAGGGGGTGAGGATGGGGGTGACAGTGAGAAGTCGGTCCGAGAGGATGGAGCACATAGGGGAGTCTGTGGTTGTTTGGTCGAGATCGGCACAGAGCTTCTGAAAGGGAATCAAAGATTTTTGGGACTGCTTTCTGCAAGCGAATGTGAGGCGTACTGAGAAGTAATAGGCTCCCTTCCGTACACTCCAAAGAAACTGCCAGAAGTCTGGGTGAATAGGAAAGATCTTGATGCACTGGTGAATGTCTGCCTTAGAGAGACCATGCTCCACGGCCTGCTAAGCGGATGAGGGTGATGGCGTGGTTTGATGTTTGCGTATTGCATCGAAAAGTCTGGGGCTTGGAATGACGCTGTTAATGCTCGGGATGGCTGAGCCGTGTGGAGAATACCGGGTCCTTTTCCCGGAGTATTTCCAAGTAGCTTTGCCTACTGGACTGATGCGGACACTGGAAAGTGGGGACTTATCGAATGGGCTATCATGAATTCCTTCTTTGACTTCTTTGGCCAGTAAGGGTGGTCGAAAGGTGTGAGGTCCTGTTAAAACGGACTGGAAGGTTCTGGCAGATGTGAGATGTGTCAGGCAGGATTGCCTATGCCTGGGTGGAAACCACGGGTGAAGCCATTGGTGAGAAAGTAAACAAACTATCTGGATGATTCACGGAGGCGGTAGCTAAGTTGCTTATCTGACGGGTGCGCTGAGGTGCCGCTGCAGTCAACTGCCGGTGTAGTTGTGAGGGCAGGTGCTCCTGGCATTGAGCGCCACGCGAAAGAGCAGATGTGCATGAGGCGGCAGCTAGAAAGAGAGCAAGCCTAGTCCATTGAAATTGTTGCACACCGTCCTGCCCTCCCTGGTAGAGGATTGGCCTTCCGCGTCTGTCAACGCCCTTTGAAACGGGCGTTGGCGGTGTGAACGTTTGTTTTGCGGGCCTAGGGAATGATGGGGAGGTGGGGGTGCGGCAGGTGACAGGCGGTTGAAGGTTGAGGCATTGCCTCTTGAAAGGAAAGGGAGTGAGCGGGGTTGGGCTCGGGTTTGGGGGGGGCGCTGAACTAAGCACGTTGAGGCCAGGGTGGGAGGGGGCTCCGCATAATTGGCAAGTGAAGGGATGCGCGTGCCTGCGAAGATGCGGCAGTAAAAGCTCTCGGACGTCAACACAGAGTGCCCAAGTTATGTTCCCTGGTTGAACTGCTTGATGCGGCCGGCGGCTGGCTAGCAAAGTGGACGTGGTAGGTGTAAAATCTGAGCCAATCCGAAGAGTAAGGCCATGGTCGAAGCTCTATGAGGAGGTACTCGTCCAACTCTGGTTCTGCGTGTGGGATAGACTGAGCAGATGACGGTCCGTCGGTAACAAGGGAAAAGCTAGGAACGAACTCTGCGGGGGTATAGTACCTTAGACCCTCAGAGGTGATGGGATTTCGCAGCTGTACTACCGAGTGGTCTGCATTTCCCTGGGCTGGCTAGTGGTCGATGATTGATGGCTGTAGTAGCTGAGCCGAGTCTATCGTAGTTACCTAGGAGAGTCTGCTGGCGCAAGAAAGGGGACACGGGGGAAGGGCGATAGATTGAGGAGGCTGGCTGGATGGGTGGTGTTGCTGTGGCTAGAGTGTAGCTGGTTGCACAGGGAGGAAAAACATTTTGGGTGTTGGGGAAGGGATGGGGTAGGGATGGGGGGAGGGGAAAGGATAGACCAGTTGGGAAAGAAGGTACTGGGTAGTCGGCTAATGGGTTAGCATGTAGCATGACCCCTTGGGTTACTGGGTGAGGCGCTGTTGCTACGGGGTTAGCTGCTAAAGGAGGAAGGTAAGCAGAAGTTGGGTTGCTGTGGGCTGCTGAAGGTAGAGAAGAAGAAGAAGGGATGGAGGGATGAAGGGATGTATGTGCAAGGGGATTTCGTGAAGCCTGTGAGCACAGGGATGAGAGAAAGGTTGACATGAGCTGCGACATGTCAGACACAGAGAGAGCAGGCACAGAGGGCAATACGACCTGGCCCCCACCAGGCGATGCTGGTGAGTCGGGCTGTGTCCGTGGAGGAGGACGGAGGCCTGTGACGTCACGACCCGTGGTGCGCGCGCCGCGCAGTGGTTGGCTCTGGAGCAGGAAGAGCTGTGTGTCTTGTTGTTCTTGCCGTTTTGCTGCTGTAGGCTTTGTAGAGGTTGAATAGTCTAGCCGTGTTGTCATTTCGGTGAAAGTGGATGCAGTTTTCTTTCAGGAAACGTTGGAGTTGAATGACTGTCCACCTCCTGAGTTCGGGCTCCTGAGTTCGGGCTCCGTTTCGGAGCGCGGCTCCGTTCGAGAGGCGTGTCGAGTGCGCCGCTGCGAGTAGCCGGGGGCTGCTAATGAGGCAGGCTGCCGATGGTGGGGAGATTGGAGCTGGCTGTGCCTGTTGTGGCCCCGGTTGTTTGCTCTCGCTGGCGGAGTAGACGAAGCCTGGGACCTGTCTGGAGTTGGAGGTGTCTCGTTGGGGGAGCTTGAGTGGGAGCGGTGGTAGCTGGTGTGTGGGACACTGATTGCCGAGCGCACGCGGCTCCGTTCGGATGCTTGGCTTAGATGCAACTGCTGAAACGTGGATGGCGGGTAGCCGATGTCGAAGACATCTTCATCTGACTCCGGTGAGTTGATCAGCAGTTCGGGATCCATGGTGAGTTTAGCTTGTTTGAACCGTGACGATGCGCGGCGTGAATCACGGTCTGGCTGTCAGTCCTTGAAAGGATGGAGACAAGCAGTGGTCGGAAGTTTTGCCGGATATAAATAGGGGTGGCCGTGGTTCGAGGTGGCGTTTTAGGCGTGGCCATGCTCCTGAACCTATGTTAACAATTTAAACTCATGACAAGAGGTAAGCACAAAATAAAACAGGAAATGGAAAACAAGACATGACAATAAACACAGAGACTGACTAGAGATTAAATGACCTAATATAAACAGACATGAAAAAACATGAAATGACAGACATCATACATGACACAACTAACACATTTGACGAGACACAACACAATAGTAAAACGTTAGCATGTTAGCTAACATGTCCTTGGACCAATATGTAGTCTTCTTAAAAATGTTGCAGCGGGCATAGGGAAGGAGTGGGATATACACTTGCAAACATATTCCAAAGATTTAAAATGAAAACAGCTGATTACATAGACAAATTCCACTCACATTCATCATCCACTTGCAATGAAGGGCTCTGTTCTCTTCCCTTGCTACAATCTGTCTGACTGACACGATCATTACAAGTCTTAGTCTCTTTTGTCTGCCTGTCCGTTGCTCATCAGGTCTTCAGGGGTGAAGTGGCATAAAGAGGTAAGAGGAGGTGGGATCAGGCTGCGTAGGACGAAGACTTTCGCATGTTAATCCGCCGTGTCTCTGCAGAATAGTCCGTCCGAGGCATACTTGCCAACCCTCCCGATTTTCGCAGGAGACTCCCGATTTCATTGCCCTCTCCCTGTTTCCTCCCGGGGTCATATTTCTCCCGCATTTCTCCCGATTTCTGACAAAATCAGATTTACTCAGGACTGTTTCCACTCAGACTTTAATACAGCTACACTATTGTTTGGTTTCCATGGTAGCGCGTCTCTTTAGTAGCACGCGCAACTGTAAGTCTGAGAGGGTGAGGAAAATAGTCACAGAAAGAGTTGACAACTCCACCCTCTGCTCAAGTGAGCAGAATGAATTCATGGAGCATTATGTGTGGGCCTCGATTAAGGATACATAGAGTATTAGGCCCCGGCCACACGAGGACGCATACAGCTAAATGCATAGGATTAACGCAAACGCAATCGCAAAAAAGCTGGCGGTGCTTAGTGGAGTTACGAAGCCCTTCGTATCGCGAAATGTCAACGGGGGGGGGGGGGGGGGGCGCCTAGTGGAGTATGAAGGCCCGATCTGGGGGGGGGGCGACCAAAGAGCGTGTGACACGTTGTGATCAGCTGTTTTAGCGCTAGGCTGTGCTGCTGTACAGACCGACCGTTAACAGCAGCCTGTCTTCGCCCACACGGAAACCGACTCTGGTCGTCCCGGTGATCTAACCGCCTTCTGGGAAAGCTGTCACAGTACACGTCGGTACGCAGGTGCGCTTTTGTGACACAAGTGGATGCGTACGCATTTCAGATTTATTGCCGCACCTGCGTACCACTTATGTGCACCCCTGTCTATATGACGACTAAACAGTATGCAAACCGACCGTTTGTTCGTCCTCGTTGAGGCCGGGCCCCCTTAGCCCTGGTATCATGTATGCCCCTAATACATCCATCTCGTTGCTTTATCAATGGGTTGTTCTCGGCCTTAATATCCCAGGTGCGCGTATGATGGTCGTGTGTGTACTGAGAAGTGTGAGATTAACAGTGGCAATGCAGGGATTAGTCAAGCAGTAGGTTTGTTTGCTGAATCTGTGAACTCTGGTGAAGTATGCTAAGCTGAGAAATTTAACAGCACAGTGCACATGGCCATTTGTTTGGGGGCCTAAATCTCACAAATAGTAAACCAACAATCCCAATTCATCAGATCCATTCCACTTGATCTCTTTTAGTAACCAAGATGAAACCTCTAAATTTGGATGCCTTGAACTGACCCACTAAACTTCTCCATGACCCAATTCATGTTAAGGTTTTACCTGACACCTGGAGGTCCACCCCTCTCCAGGGGGCTCAGGTCTAAGACAGGCTAAAGTCCAACTCTGATCTTTGTCAATGTGCTTTACAAGATGTCCCATCCACAAAAATGAGGTTTTCCCATAAACCAACCCCCTGCTAATGAGAAGCAGCTCAACAATGCCTTAAGACCCTTTTGGAAGCTGCTATAATTAATAAATGTTTGAGATTTTCCTGTGTGCTCTCAAATAGCCTCTTAGAGTTCCATTAGGCTATAATCCTCGCAATCATTAAAAAATTGCCATAATGCCATTGATGTGTATTTCCCAATCCGCCACAGTACGCTACACGATACAGCCAGTCTGGAGCAAGCAATGGACTCCATCATACCTACCCTTCTTGGACTCACGTTCTCACACTACCCTCCCACCAATCAGCTTGTTTACCAATGGTCCACCCCCCAGCCCTGTATACCCCCAGCCTCACGATCCGCCCCACTATCCAACATCGGCAGCTGGCTCTCCATACTACTTCGGGGTAACTCATCCAAAGTTGATACATTGAATCCCGTCCATCATACGTCACCTACTGATTCCTGAAAACACACTGTGACCTTAATTTTAATCAACTTCAACGCCCCCTCGCCCTCTCCATCTGTTTTCCCTCTCACTAAACGCGGGTTTTGAAACCTTTTGGAACCACACTCCAGCCAACCCACGAAATCCCCTTTCTTTGCACATTTACTGCCTACATACTTATACCTTCCTACTACACCGCGCCCCCATCCTTATCGGAGCAGGTTTTACCATCTGGCGGTCCCCATACCCCCCCCATTATGTCCTGGAGGCTCCTGTTCAGAAACCAGCCTGCTGTGCAAATCACATCTTGGCTGTTGGAAGGTAAAGATGTCCAGCCTTCTGCATTGTGAGCCATCACTTGACCTCTCTATGACCATGAATCAGTTGTTTTCGACTATTTCCCTCTGGAGTTAAAAATAGAACAGCTGNTCACGATACTTGCAAACCCTCCCGATTTTCGCAGGAGACTCCCGATTTCATTGCCCTCTCCCGGTTTCCTCCCCGGGTCATATTTCTCCCGCATTTCTCCCGATTTCTGACAAAATCAGATTTACTCAGGACTGTTTCCACTCAGACTTTAATACAGCTACACTATTGTTTGGTTTCCATGGTAGCGCGTCTCTTTAGTAGCACGCGCAACTGTAAGTCTGAGAGGGTGAGGAAAATAGTCACAGAAAGAATCGACAACTCCACCCTCTGCTCACTCCTTTCCAGCCAACACATAATGCTCCATCACAGTGCACTTACAACTGCAATGTGAATGTGAATCTAATACAACTCCGGCGATCCCCCCTCCCCCCGCGGTGGTTTTGAAATGCTCCCGATTTCTGAGGTCTCAAGGTTGGCAAGTATGCTTCTCACGATGCTTGTCGAGATGTTGGATGTGTAGCTACGATAAGTAATAAGGGTGTTATGAGTGAGTTTCTGTGTAAATTTTCGTTAGCATTTTTTCGCTCGTGGCTAATGCAGCAACACGTTCTCACTCCCAACCCGTCACATGTTGACGGTCGGTCAGGGCCCCTCCCCATCACTCTATTACTGACAGGGTACCCCTTGAGAGTCAGTTTTCAACGGGCAGGGCGTCCCCTTGACTTGAATAGAGCTCCCTGAACGTTGGTAATAGAGGAGTTGGGATCGCGGCGAAATGCTCTCCGCAGATCCATTCTCACAGCGTTTATCAACCTTATTCTTACTCAATATCAAGCCAGAATTATTTTTTTTACTTCTTTATTTTAATTGAATAATGTAGGACTTTTGTTGCCGTCAGTTATGGGGAGAGTAGGGGCTCAGAATACTGAAATCTGTATTGTTTCATCGTTTTTTCCTTCTAATTTTGTATTCTTTTCTAAACCACACACTGTTATTTACTCAACAATTACACATAATTATCCTTGTGTTTATTTATTTGTTTGATTAATAAACAGAAGTTGGAGTCCGTCAGGACCGAGGGTCGAAACAGCTCATAGTAGTTGCTTTGAATGTTCAATACCTGACAAGGTCGGAGGTGAAAAACTTGGGTCGCAGGTTCCTCAACAAGACATCTATTAATATGTGTGTATACCTCTACCATTAAACTGTCGTATTCTGCACATTTCTTATACTATCTACATACATCTTATAAGAGTATAATACATATGTATAATATCAGTTAAAATAAGTGCTTAAACATACAGTTAACATTGCAGGAAAGCAATATATTAGTACTTTGTCAGGCTTAATATGTATACCCCCAAAGCTTTTTTCTTATTCAAAATAAGACCTTAACCTGGTTAAGGTCTTATTTTGAATAAGAAAAAAGCTTTGGGGGTATACATATTAAGCCTGACAAAGTACTAATATATTGCTTTCCTGCAATGTTAACTGTATNGTGGAAAGTACGTTATGCTGGCCCGGGGTGTCTAAATAGTGCTTCCGGGCCAGCGGGCCAATTATAATGTCGAGCCCTGAAATGGATTCACAAATGCCTGATCGAAAGTTGTCAATGTTAAAGAGATATTCACAAATTCCTTTTGTTTATTTGTAAATTAATTATAGTATTCACCGATCTTTATTTTGTTTTTGAAAATACTTTTGCGTATTTGCAGATCCGTTTTTTTTTTTTGCTAATTTATTTGAGAGTTTGCAAATCTTTGGATGGTGTTTTACTACAAATCACATATTTAAACAGAAATTATTTGTATGTTCACACAAATATTTATGAGACAAATCTAAGCCCATACACAAAATACAAATATGAAACTGAAAAGCAGCGTATGCACTCTTTAAGTTAAAGGAATGGTTTGCACTAAAGGACAGCAAGTATTCAATTACTGCTTGTCCTCGCCAACGTTGGTAAATGAACACACCGATGTAAAAAATACTTTGTTATTTTAATCACCTTAAACTTGGACTTGGGCAAGATGAAAACAGGCAACGAGAAATCACTTATTATGTTTTGAACACACACATGAGCACAATTGAAACGCATTAACAGATTTGCAATGACGTGTTTTATCACACACTTATAGAGGGTATAATAACCAGCATTGTAATATCTGACAGGCATCGAGCCACAATAGAGATTTGTTCTCTTTGTTACGCTCAATTCAGTTGTGAGCAACGAGGTATTAAATCAAGAGAGAGAGAGAGCGAGGCGCAGGCGAAGGGAAGGATATTGAGAGAGCTAGTGTATAACACAAGTGCTTAGAGATGATGTCAGTGATCGAGCCCAGCTGTGCTGCCATGATTTGGTGTTGGAGCCTTTGTTTCTGTGAGCTGAGAGAGTGTGAAAATCTGTGCAACCTTACCAAAGTGTGTATGAGTGTCAAAGGAAAAAGAAAGAGAATGTCTGCTGAAAAGCTCAAACACAGTCTGCATCCGGCCTCTGGAGAGAGCTGCAGGCACTACTGACAGAACAGCCACAATATAGTGGACCAAATTCACTTTGCTGCTTTTCATTCATCTATACAGTTCCATTCAATGGATGGGGCTTTTTCTTGAATATTTTTGAAACAAATGATAGGAGGGAAACAAACAAGTGTAAGTAACAACTTGAATGCATTCCTGTGTTTCAGTTTCAGGATCTGGTATTGTTCCTGTTGACTCACTGTCAAACTGTCATGGCTTACTGGGACAATAGAAAAAATGTAGCCAAACACTAAAGTTTAGTGGTCACATTTGTGAGAATTGTTTTTTATGTCATACTTCAGACAGGTAGAACAAAAGAAACGGGCAAATATAGAAAAGTATTTTAAGGGGCAGTATAATGATTATTTTCAGGTTCATATTTGTGCTTTAAGCCTCTACTGTGAAATGTTCAGATGCTTTATTGTTCATGTTTTCACCCTCTGTCTGAAACCAGAGCCCAGTCTTTTCTCATAGCTGTTAGCTGCCCAGCTTTGCTGTGACTGGTCAACCAATTAGAGATGTTAACCTATCACGTGCAATGTGTTGGAGCACTAGCCAATAGAAGTGCAAGTGTTGTGTAGTGATATCACTGCTGTATGTTCCGGAAGTAAACAAAGGAGTCAAATTGAGGCGTTTCAGAAAGGGGGCAAAAAAAACCATTGTAGATAGTATTGAATATCAGACTGATATAAATAAACTTGTGTTTCACTTACGAGAATATAAGGATTTAACATCTGAGTTGTGGTTACAACTGACTAGTTCATGATATTGAAAGGGGGGGCTAATCCCACATTTTTGAAGGTTATTGACATTTTAAATATAAAACCTACTGGAAGGATGGCGTGAATCATTGCAAGCATGGCAAGTTTCTCAAGGAGATTTTCTGTTTCTGCTGCCAGCTCCACTGACAATGTTTTTGCAGGAAAATTATAACACTTCCAGCCAAGAATAAATGGCGCGACCATCTGGGCATTCTAATTCCTCTTTCTTAATGGAACTGCCATCCAGAACATGCTGTGTTCAAGAACAAGGCCTTCTATTCAATCTGTGGGGAAATGTTAGGGCATTATTCCGGGATATGAGGCCTCACTGCCAGACTGTCCTGACCTGTTGGAAACAGATAGGCATTCTTTCCTGGATTCGGAACGTCTCAGAGAAACTTGACATTTGTTTTTCCTGTTCTATTTCTAACTCCGAGGGAATAGTCGAAAACCATGTTCATTCATATTCAAATGCTCAAATGCAAAAGGCTGACATTTACCTTCCCAACACCAAGATGTGATTGCACAGCAGTGTTTCCTGAACAGGAGGCCTCCAGAATAATGGGATGACCAATGGTAAACCTTCGATAATGGCCGTTATAAAGTAATAAGTTATTAGGCCACTAAATGTGCAAAGAGATTTCTGGTTCTGACTCTGGTTCCAAAAGTTCAAACCTTTAGTGAAGAACCAATGAAGGCAGAGGTCTTGAAGGTTTATTACAAATAAATCACATTGTTCAAATCCATATTGTATGATGACGGTTCAATATACACTTGATGATACCAATATATAACACTGCCTGAAGTTAATGACGACTAGACTTTATACAGGCTAACATGGTAACACATTGTATATTAACACAGTCAAGAACATATATGGATCCATTTCTTGCAGACTTACTTCTACTTCTACTTGCTACCATCTGCATTATGGCATTTTTTAATATGATTATATGCCTAAATGGAACTTTAAGAGCTTTGAGCACCAGGAAAATCTCAAACATTTATAATTTACAACTTCCAAAGGTCTAAGCATTGTGAGCTGTCTTCTCATTAGCAGGGGTGTATGGGAAACCTCATTTCTGTTGATGACATCTTGTAACACATTGACAAAGATCAGTGGACTTTAGCCTGTTAGCCTGACCCCTGGAGTGGTGGACCTCAGGGTCAGTAAACCTTACACATGATTGGGTCATTGGAGAAGTTTAGTGGTCAGTTCAAGGCCACATTTAGAGTTCTTGTTACTAAGAGATCAAGTGAATGATCTGATGATTGGGGATTGTGTTACTATTTTGTGAGATTTAGCCCCCCAAACAAATGCATGTGTGTGCTTGTTAAATTCTCAGCTGATACTTCACAGATCCACAGATTCAGAAAACACCTACTGCTTTGACCTAATCCCTCATGCACTGTTAATCTCACACTCTCATACACACACACCATCATACGCGCACCTGGGAATTAAGCCGAGACAACCCATTGATAAAGCAACGAGATGATGTATAGGCATAATGATACCAGGCTAAGGCCCCGGCCTCACGAGGACGAAAACGGTCGTTTGCATTACTGTTTAGTGTCATATAGACAGGGGTGCACATAAGTGGTACGCAGGTGCGCGGCAATAATCTGAAATGCGTACCATCACTTGTGTCACAAAGCGCACCTGCGTACCGACGTACTTGTGAAGCTTTTCCAGAAGGCGGTTAGATCACCGGACGACAGAGTCGGTTTCCGTGTGCGAAGACAGGGCTGCTGTTAACGTCGGTCTGTACAGCAGCACAGCGCTAAAACAGCTGATCACAACGTTCACACGCTCTTTGGTCCCCCCCCTCTGCACTCCACTACCACCCCCCCTGACATTCGCGATTCCGAGGGCTTCATGGGAACTTTGAGGGGAGCCAGAAGTTGGAGTACCAAACAGTGACTCATCTGAGTACCTCACTGAGAAAGTTGTGTGCACCCCTGAATATAAACGTATATGTATT
>NW_011345034.1:15314-17565 GCF_000735185.1 Notothenia coriiceps
ATCGTAACTGGACCACTTTTACAAAGGTTAATTTACCTATTGTTAATTAAAAAAACTGGTGACAACAACAAGTCTATATTGTGTTATAAACTTGATTTACTATGAATTAAATTGTTTTTGTGCAATTTGAACTCCTCACTTAGAACACTCAAAGTACATAAAAAGAAGTTGAGGCGACCCTTGACGAAGAGGTACAGTTCTTTCGTAGTTCTAGTAAAGTAGCGCGACGTAGCAGGTAGCCACTCGGCTATATTGTCAGTTTCCCCCGCCCCGGCTACACAGCGTCCTAAAGTGGTCCCTCTACCAGCTATCAAGGAGGCTATATGTAAGGGAGGCAATAGGCGAGGGAACTAGGAGCAGGAGGCGTGTTTATTCCGGTGACCTACCGCCGTCTGTTTAGTTGAAAGCCGACTATGGCCTCTGGCTCCCTCGCTCCTTTACTTTTTTATTGGCTTTCAGGCGTTCAGTCCATTACCATGTGTTTTTGTATACTTACTATAGGTCAGTTACCCCTGCTTCTTTTCAACTCCGTAGAAACTAAACACCACACCAGGTGAGGACAGTACTGCGCCATACACAGGTACAGTACAAACATCGAATCTTTACTGGGTTTAGTCAACTCAAACAAGGGTGACTGTTGTTACCTGAGACAATTCTCTTGTATTGTGGTTGCCAGGCTTGCAACCTGGCATCAGCTTTTGGTTGACAAAACTGAAAATATGGTTGCCATTTTTAGTCACCTTATATTTTAAATAATTAAGATACTATACAGTTATACATCAACTTAATAAGGAACATGTGACACAAAACAATGTTCAAATGCTTTACAATAAGTAATTAACACACTTATTTGAAACTTAAAGGGGACCTATCATGCAAAAATGAACTTGTGTACGTCTTTTATACATGAATATGTGTCCCCGGTGTTCCAGGGAACTCACCAAGTGTCAGAAAACACAACCCACTTTTCCTCCATACCCAAATCTCTTAAAAAGGGGCTGCAACGGATCTGATACAGACTGATCCAGATTTGAACACTTCTATGACGTAACAGAAGTGGCGCTACGGCTATTGGGCCAACTCCACCAATCAGGAGGAGACAGCCACGGACATTGCCGTTCGAAAGCGCTGGAGACGCTGTAGTACATATGCCAGGCCTGTAGATGGTGCTGTTCTCACAGAATCAGCCCATGCAAAGACAGTGTTAAATTGAGCGAAATGAGGAATGGCTAAAATGCATGATCTGTTTGGTATTTTGAAAAATAAAAAGTATAAATATGCCTTATATAGGTATGGTCCTACACTATATCAGGGCTCGAGATTATAATTGGCCTGCTGGCCCGGAAGCACTATTTAGACACCCCGGGCCAGCATAACGTACTTTCCACTTGCCCGCTCGGGCCACTAAAAATATTGCTTTAAAAAAAAGAATTGTCCTGTGGTATTGGTATTTTGACTTGCAATTTAGTTAAATTGTTTCGTTTATTAACACTACAACATAGCGTTTTGTGAGTCGGTTGTCGTTGTTGGGTGAAAAGCAAACAGCTGTTTGCTGCGGAGCGGAGCGCGAGCAGGCTCCCGTGAGCGGGAGCGCGCTCCTTCACTCCAGACTATCGCGCCACCTAACCATTCGCCATTAATGTTTTTAATACCAGCGGTAACCGGCCAAGCGCCGGGCAAAAAACAATCTTCAAATAAAAGAAAGTCACCGGAGGAGTTAAAGGAGAGTGTCAGGGAGTGTGAGAAGAAGAGGGAGAGAACGTTTCAGCCAGCTTGATCGATGGAGTTGGCTTCTAGTGGTGCAGTGACGCGTCCTAAAACCCTTTTATAATCTATCGATTAGATTTATGATTAGAAAATTATAAAAGTAGGGTAGACATGTGGAGTCCGGCTGAACAAAACCTGCATTTATCAAACAGGTTTGTTTTCCACAGACCTTATTTCCAGCTATTTTCCAAAACCTTGTGGAGAAATCCCATTGCATTTTGTCGAGGAAACCAGCAGCTTATACTTCCTGGTTTTAGGACGCGTCACTGCACCTCTCAATATGATGCCAATATAAACAAGGTCTTCTGTCTGCTCTATACATCAATGCCGACCTATGCTGACAAGTAAGTAGAAGAGTAGTAAAAATATTAAAGGTAATTGGCTATAGGGAAATAGTCCCAGCAGTTTAGGATAATGAAGGTTCTAATCTAATCTATTACATAGCCATTACATTTCTAACTCCTAATGACAGGAAGGCAGAAAG
>NW_011345034.1:24691-31980 GCF_000735185.1 Notothenia coriiceps
ATTCTGTGTGAGCTAGTTTTACATAATTATTTTCATGAAATGCATTCCACTAAATCACAATATCTATTGACCGGTGGACCCTGCTTTATGACCTGATCATGTGACCTGATCATGTCTTTAATGAAATGACCACTCAGATTATAAGGGGTCAGGCTGGGTTCCAGCAGAGAGAAACTGGACATGCAGCAACAAAGAGTGAGAGCAGAGGGTTCAAAGGGGCCCCGCAAATCATCTTGACCCACAAAATAACCGACAGGTCATTCCAACCATGTGTTCATTCACAAATTGACAGGAATTGACCTGCAAAAAATTAATAATTTCATTTTCATGGGCCACTTTTATACTCATTCTCAATGTCATCTTTGTTGTTTGTGTCTCTCCTGCGACATTTCTCCATTATTTAATGTTCAAAAAGCTCTTTATTTTTCTCTTACTGAAAATTAGCCAATACTAAGTGTGTGTTACATAGTGATGTCTCTATGTTACAGAAGTTAACAAAGGAGTCCAATGGAGGTGTTTCAGGCAGGGGGAGAGAAACTCCCTATGGAGGGATAACAGGGATGTTAGCCTTTGCAGACCATTTACATGCACAAAAACCTACCTAACCTAACACACTCCAGTACAATAAGTCAACCGGACCTGACCTCTGCCACCCTTTGGTCTTTTTTTCCTGAAGTCCTACTACTATGTGAACTCCACACAACAATGAATAGCTTAGAGGCCAAAATGTGTCAGAGCGGCCCCTGACAGCTGACCCCTAAGCCTCCACAGATGCCTTTTTGGAACACATCTCTGCACATGTCTCCGTGTCCCTGTGAGTGAGTGAGTCTTGACTGCTGTGAGGGGTCATACATGTTTCATGACATCCCTCTGACTGACTGACTGAGATTACATGCATGACCACGGATGTACGCTCACCGCCCCCCCGCTCTGCTCAGCAGCTCCACCACCGTTCATCCAGAGCTGGCCTGTATAGAAAGGGGCTCTTCCCGCACTGCCTCACTCGATAATCCATATTCATACAGCATTTTGTATGAATGGGAGCGAGCAGGCGGAGCAGCTAAGGCCAGCTCCACCAGCTCTGATATTTGGGGAGATTCCGCTGTAATTGATCTGGGGAAGGCGTCTTTAATCTGCCAGAGGAGGGCCTAATTATTCCGTTGCCTCAATCAATGTCTGATTGTTCTGCATGATGTGGCATGACTCAGCGTCGGAATAATGATTTTTTAATCGTTTCAAATTAGATGATGGAATTAGACAGGAATAAGATTTCCTTATTCTTATTCAAATGAATTGGAGATGTACGTATGGTAATGGCGAATTATGGAGAACTCTTTTGTGTACTTTGGACTAGGACAACTTTCATGTTCTGAGCAAGGCCTCTCACTTATAAATGACATACATGTCAATGGCTTTAGTTTTACAGCATCATATTTGAAACAATAGTGTGTTTCCAGCCCTGTGGCATCATCCTGAGGAAGACCCAGTCCAGTTTCAACACGACTGCTGCCGTGCACCAAGCCTGCTCCATAGAGAACATGTGTTCTTAGATTGGAGAGACTTGACCGGCCTCCACCTCCAACCTGCAGTTTCATAACGCCAGTGACCAACACCATTAAACATTGACAAAGCACCGCCTTTGACATTGAATCGGTGGAATTGATAGACAAATAGAAACTCTACATAAAGTATTGGGGTATAGTGTGGTCTAATGGATAGTGAGGTGGGCTGAAGATCGGAAGGTTATGAGTTCAAATCCCGCCAGGAACACCACCACTAGTGTGCCCTTGAGTAAGGCACTTAGTCCTTAGTTACTCCAGGGAGAATGTCCCTGTAATTGGTAATTGTAAGTCGCTTTGGATAAAAGCATCAGCTAAATGAAATGTATTCTATAGTCTCATTTTATACATTTTAGAGTAAACGAATGAGGATCATTGTTTGAAGCTATTTCACAGCTCCAATGATGGTTGAGGGGTTATTTGTTCTTGTACAAAAAACTTTTAAAAAACATATTTGTTATCGATATATACATGATTGCAACTTTTTCCCATGTTCGGACAATTCATTTACAACAAAATTGTAGAAAAAAAGAGAAACGTGTTCAAGTGATTAACAGTGGAAATCACGGAAGTACACACAGCTTTTCATAATATACATATTAGTATCGACAACCATATGAGCAAATCAGTCCTTGGTCTCAAATCTAAACGATATTTTACATAAATCGCACAGAAATGTTGTACCAATACTTTTTTTCTGTACATGAAGTACTGCACATCTGTACATAGCACTCTCATACTTGACCACATTCCAAAGCTTAACATTTTCTTTTTTCTCAGCGCTAAAATCTTCCTCCTCAACTCCTCCTCATTATAATCCGACGGCACAAGTCAGCGCTTTTCATTCAACCGCACGGCACTTACTTAACTGCACGGAGATGCTCAGAAACCCACTTAATGTAAAGCGTGACCAAAACATTTTGCAAAGGAGTCGCCGACCTCTGTGGAAATAATCTCAGACTCACATTAACCGGATTCTCGAAGAGGTGCTTTGCAGTAAAAACCTCAATACTTATCTGTGATGCCAAAGTGATTTTTTGATATCAGTCAGGATCTCTGCATCTCCAACAGATCCATCGCTTTCACCCCATTTCTTCCCTTTCCAAACACCATGCGCAGGACTTGGAAACACTCGCAATTAGCGGCAGTGAAGCCAGCCTTCGTGTGAATCGCTGAGTGGCTCTTAATTATACAAGGCTTTTAAAGTTGTACGACACTCGAGGCCTCCCAAAAAAAAAAAAATCTCAGCAAACGGCCTGTTTTGCTAACTTTCCGGGCTTTGAAATATGGATGTAGCTGCTGTGTTTTCTCTAGAAGAGCGAGAGGCACTGCGATATAATCTGTTCCTTTTTGAAGTATCATGAAGAGAGGTCAGAGAAGATGCTTTATGGGTGTGCCAGTATGTGTGGACGCTCAGCACTCTGAGATATACATACTTATTTTATAAAGAGGAATTCACCATCATTTGCCCTCTAGATCTTACTAAATCTGCCGCTGTGCTTTTGCTGAACTTAGAGAAAGAGGCTGACTTAAGGTGCGGATGTTCCATTGCAAAAGGGAGCGAATCATGAGGCAATGGGCTGTTTAAATATGAATGAGTGTTGTGTGAATGCCTCTGCTGCGATATTTAGACAAGAACAGATCCCTGTGTGTTGCTCTGTTGTTAGCAGTAGCTCAGGGGAAGAGTGCTGCTGTTATGGTGTTTTTAAGAGTGGAAGCGATCAAATGTTTATGTCTAAGCAAGTGCCCGGGGAATCCTGAAGAAACAGTGGTCTATGGTCTCAGAGACTATTTCATCCAACATGGCTGACGGACAATCTAAGGGAATACTTTAGAATAATGATCCTTTGCTAACTTGTCTTCCATTAAAAGCTCAGCATGATTTGTAATACAATGCATGCACTCTCTCCTCTTCATCAGTGTCTGTCAATCATTGATGTGTCTATATCAAGCTCCACTTAACTACATCGTGCTGCAGAAATATCCACATCTTTGCATAAAACAAGGTTCGGGCAGAATGATGCTGATCATAGCAATCAATGTGGACTGTCAGTATCATCTTAGTCAATACAAGTCGTATACAAAAGGAATAGAACACTTATGTTCCCACAGCACTTCTTTCCACATTAAAGCATTTAAAAAAACAACTTGTGAATGTGATTATCCTGTCATATGGGGCAGTAGCTCAGTCTGTAGGGACTCTGCTTGGGAACCGAAACCCCTTTGCTACCTCTCTATTAGTGCATGTCTATGTGTCCTGTTTGTGAATGTGTGTATGTAAAGAACACCAAAGTGAAGAACCACATTTTCTGCGACCATTCTTCCTATAACACCTTTTTCTATACAAAGAAGACAAAAGACCATTGCTAAGGAGGATCAAGGGACTATGTGCAGTCATAGTCTGATAAATGTACCGTCAGCTGTGGAACAAAGAGTTTTTCTCCACCAGAAAACACTTTGGAATGCTTTTTAATATTCATTTGTGGAGGGCACAAAACGTTTGATCCATGATGGCTAAACTGTCCTTAGAAAAGAAAAGAAAGAGAATGCAAGAAAAGGAAAGCCGTCAAACGACAGAGCGCCGGAGGTTAGAGAAATCAACAGAGGAAGTAAACTCTACTTTGATCAGTGCTGCCATCCTTTTAAGTTATGTTGCTGCCATCACTGGCTGTTGGTACATTCCAGAGGGAGGTGGAAGCAACAGACAAGGACCTGTCGACCCGGAACGTAGTCCTTGTGGTTTTTATGACTTTTGCATCTCTAGACCTGAGACAGCGGTTGAAGATGTGAGGTGGAGGAGGTCAGAGAGAGGGAGTGGCCAGGTCTCTGGGGCTGAAGTGTCAATAGCTTGGTTTCAGTCACGTGACTTCTACGACGCGCGAAATTCAAGTGGAGGTCAGGAAGTGAAAACGCAATCATTCATCAACGCAGGAATCATGGAGGACACCGACTATGTCAAACAATTAAATGAACCTGCACGCCGCAGATATCGTGAAAAAATCACAACACACTCACAATGGTAAGAGCACCAGACATTAGATCACATGCCAATGTGTTTTTAGGTAAATGGTCAAATGTAACTAGTATTTAAGGGTAACAGTTACAAGAGATGGCTAAGCTAATGTTGGTAGCCAGCTAGCTTATAGACTTCTCCATCCTGCTTAAACTTAGCAAATATTCAATGAAAACATATTTTAAGTTTGGGGTTGCAAGTAACTTCAATCTCACAACTCTAAACGTTTCAATATATTCAATGTTGTAGTTAATTATACAAAACATTTCATTGTGATGGTAGCCGGGCATAGCTGCAATGCTAAATACTTAGCTAACGTTGTGTCTTGTAGGCTAACTTAACTGTTACAATCATTCCCCGAATTAACTTTAATGGCATTATGATTCAATAAATCCGGTTCACTTAAAGGGCTGATGTTGCGTTTGGGTCAACATCAGCTAACGTTTGGTTAATTAGACATTGCTAGTTTGGTTAGCTAAAGCTTCAACCTACTAAGCTAGTCAGCAATTTGTTAATGTGAGTCCACTGACAGCAGACAACGAGGTTTCACTACATTACATTTAAACATGTATAACGCGGGATAATAAAGACTTTGGTTCAATAATAATGTTCTACAACTACACTTTATTTTATCTTACTTTTATTTCTTTTGATCGTTGAAATGATTTTAGATGAACGTTATGCTCCATGTTTACACATTTGGGTGGTTGGAAATAACCCTGAGTCATGTTTTTGGTCCTTAAATGAAATACATAGATTTCAGTCATTTATTTTGAGGACAACATTATTCAGTATCTTATTTGCATGTTGCAAATAATACATATTCTTAGGATATTCTTTACATGTTATGCTGTATAGAAGGGCCTCAACTTAAACTTAATTTTTATTTCAATGAATGTGCTTAAAAATGGTTCTCTCCTTGTTGCATTATTATTTGCACAGTGGCAGCTCTTTAACCTGCATTACAGCACCTTCATATTCACTGACCACACTCACTAGAGGAAGTAGGGCTGTGTGATATATTGCTATCCTACTTCCTCTAGTGAGTGTGGTCAGTGAATATGAAGGTGCTGTAATGCAGGTTAAAGAGCTGCCACTGTGCAAATAATNCTTTCTAATTTACTATGATTCTTCTGGACTATTATATGTACCAAAGAATAAATCTGTAAATGGTTATATTGGAGTTACCGGTATGTACCACTCGACAGTCGTCTGGGTTAACCAGTAGAGTCTTATTTAACAAACTTACTAATTCCGACTTACCATCTACTTTCAACATATAACCTACATCCCGATGTGTTAAATGTGTGTGTTTTTCTAACAAATGACTTTCTGGAACTGTGTCCTATCAAACTTGTTGTTTTCTACAAATCACGACTTATAATTTACTATGACTTATTATGTACCAAAGAATAAATGTTCTGGATGTCGAGCGTATTGAAATGACGGTCCCTGCTCGTCTGTGACTGTCTAATCTTGTTCCGTGTCGTTATTGTGGCTTAGAACAGTAATTACGATCACGTTGAGGTGTGACCAAATACATCTATTTCACATATGTATACCCGGTCCAGGACGTAAACGTCTAGTACTTATAAAATGTATAGCCTGATATGGATCACTGTAGAAAGGGCTATACTTATGTTCTGTGTACTGCGATAAAAAAAAAACATAGAGAAGTGGAGCATACGACTTGTCGACTGATAAAGCGGGACCACTTTACTCGTCCGTTAGATAATCACTTTCGAGTCATTTTTATGGGTGTGATAGTCCCTGGTATAGCTTCGGGTGCCAGACGATCCTGGTTATAGAGGTCCATTCGTCTCAAAGCAAATCCTCGGTCCCGAGACATAACACTAGACAAATAGGTGATGAGAAGAGTGNTCTATCAATGGTTTAAGCTCTGACTAACTTAACTCTTCTTACGTTTCTCCTTCTTCATCCAGTCTATTATGTCCTATAACGGAGGGGCCGTCATGGCCATGCGAGGGAAGAACTGTGTGGCGATAGCAGCGGACCGGAGGTTTGGCATCCAGGCTCAGATGGTCACCATAGACTTCCAGAAGATCTTCCCCATGGGAGATAAGCTGTATATTGGGCTGGCAGGACTGGCCACTGATTTTCAGACAGTGTGAGTGTGTAGACCTCCACCTTGTTCTCTCAAAGTGGCTAAACAGTTGTGAACACCAGGGTACTATGATGACAGGATTGATTTACAACTCTATAAAGCTACAACTCTCAGATCTAGACTAAGTAAGACTTCTCATTTAGAGAAAGCCTGGAGTGTCAAGTACAATACTACACCTATAATGTTTATACCAACAACAAAAGTGTTGTAGTTGAATAGTATTACTATGCATTCTAATAAATAGGGGAGAAAACGTTATTAGAAATTCTGCTATCCATAGCTTTGAAATAAGTTACATTTGTGATGACTGAATTCAATGTAAATATCTGAGGATTGATGGACGTCTTTGCCAGAGGCTTAAATTCAGACTGAACCTGTACGAGCTGAAGGAGGGTCGCCAGATCAAGCCCAAGACCTTCATGAGCATGGTGTCCAACCTGTTGTACGAGAAGAGGTGAGTGCACTGAACTTAATATAGACCCATGTCCACATTTAAGCAGCTTACAGTAGGCACAAATACCTGCATAAATGGTAAATATGTCATGCTCTCATCAGGTTTTGGCCATACTACATCGAGCCTCGCCGGAATAGA
>NW_011345035.1:0-24527 GCF_000735185.1 Notothenia coriiceps
TTTAATAAGAACGAGGGACTACTGTAAACTCATCTAGAGACTCTGCACCGTGCTCTGATGCTGTTGTTTTATGCTTTATGAACGTGGACAACATGAAACATTCTTCATGACGAAAGTTGTAATTGAAATGTATGCTCGTCACCCTCTCCCTCCGGTGCACATTGATACAAATGATCCCAATACGTATGATTGTATGAAAATATCTTAAAATAAATACAAATGTATTTATTATAAACGTGAGTCCTTAACATCTAGGCTATATCACCATTCAAACATCTTTTAAAAGTTGAACAAACCCCACACAGCTCAGTGAAATGTTGACTTTATTTGATAATTTCAGTAAAAACTAATGTTCATATTTCTCTTTTTGATTATAATACTGATGAACGTTAAAAACAAACTTGTACGTTTTAAAATGCTTAATAAGCACCTTAACTTTCATGATATAACTTCTCCGTCATAATCGTTTGTTTCCGTGAACGGCCGACTGTTGTGTGACGGCAAATGCTGCGGCTGCAAGGCATTGTGGGGCAGCATTTTCTCCTTTCCTTTCGGTAAGGGAGGTCCAGTGGTTCCTAAGCTAAAGGAGGTTATAACGGAAGTTTGAAACCTCCTTTCTTATCATTCTAGAGAATTCGAACGACACTTATCATGGCTGCCACTGAGGGACTTCCGGGTCATTTCACTCCGTTAGGAAGGTTCCTAAGCTAAATGGACTATTCGACTTCAGCCTAGTGTTTATATATATATGGTTTAAATTAGTTGATAATGAACTATGGTTGTTATTATACATCCATGGTTTAAATGCCCAGCATTCGGCGCCACTCGATGACGTAGTATGCTTGCAATAGTGGCACTGCAGCAGCTTTACTCAACATTGAGAAACGGCCAGTGACCTCAAATATTTCCAGAACATGGGATCTGCCCCATCTAGGCTACTCTAAATGGAAATTAAGATTCAGGATAGTCGTATTACTGAGCAGATTAGTTGACAGAAAAGTCTATCCAATAGGTTTACAGAAAGAAAGTTGGTTGTAACATTCTGTGATGATAGGCACCCTGACATAATTATCAATGCATATTAATAAAACAATGTCTTGTTTTTAAGAGATATAAAATAATGAATATCAAGTTGTTTCCATATGCTTGACTATATTAATTTGCCATTTTACAGGGTAGATTTAGCACACTTAATTAAAGGGCTTATGTCCTCGTTATGCCAGAAAACAACTTTAATCCTATTTCCGAGGTGCTTTTGAACGCAGCACAACTCGTCAGCCGGTCATAGAACTTTCTTTATGATGATAGTTTCTCAAGCTATTAAACTTTACATTGCAATCTAATAACTGTGATTACACGTGGGAAAAGCAATATATTTTTGGAGAAGTTACAATACTTTAAAAACATCAATCTTTTGTTGGCTGAACTCCAACCTGGGGGGCCATGTTCTATTTTATGAGAGGGGCACATCATGTGGGACACAAGAGATAAAGACAGTGTTCAACATTTTAATATTTTTAGTTTTGTATGAAGTCATTCATCACACAGAAAACCTAAAATACATTGTTGTTTTTCTTTAAGTAACAGTGTTGTTTCAGTAGATAAAATGTTATTAAATTACATTATGAAGAACAAAATGCATTCCAGTTAACTTTGGTTTGTTACAATACAATACCTACAATTGTATTATCATTAAACTCTTCTTGTAGAGGGGCCACCGTTGCATAAACACATTTTTGAATGAATGTAATTAACATTGATGTATATGTGCTTTTTTCTGATTGTATTGAAATAATTGTTCAATAAATAAATAAAAAAGCTCCCATGCTTCCCCCCCTCCGCTGGCTGATGTGCAGAGCTGTACCCCCCCTAGCGGCCGAGGTCGCAGCCGTGCGTGGAGCGTCACAGCGCCGGTGTCCGTCCCCCAGTCAGAGTGAAAGTTGTCTCGGCTTGGAAAAGCTGGGGGTTCGGGGCTTGCTAGTTTCCACCGCCGGTACTTCACAAGCTTTCTCCCGGAGTAATGAGGCGGAAGGAGAAGAGGCTGCTGCAGTTCGCTGGACTGCTCATAGCGGCTCTTCTTTTCCTCCCAAACGTCGGGCTGTGGTCTTTGTACCGGGACCGAGTGTTCGACAACTCGCCCGACACAGTGGAAGGTCCGGGCGGCATCCCCCAGATACAGGTAGGAGCTCGGCCGTGGGTGGCTCGGTGCAGCGGGGAGGTCTTAATCCGCAATATGTCGCTTGTCTCACCATGTAACAACTACCGTCAGAAATCCTACAAATGCTACGGTGTTTGTTCGCTGCAGCAGTATCAAAGAACCGCTGCGTACTTCCCCCTGCCTCAACAGTTCACCCCCCAATACCATCAACATTTACATTCCCCTACTGTGAGTGTGTGATGTGATTCCCAAAATGGACCTTCTTGTAGCACTGTGCAAGCATGGCAGGTCATTAGTTACAGAGGACAGGATGAATTTAAAGGGGGCCACGTAGCTAACCCAGCAAAGCAGGGCGTCACAGTAAAGTTTCAATAACACGGTATTCAGGAAGTTGTCAAAAAATGTGAAGCAGGCGGTGGGTGCTGCGTTCACAGGTTGACAGGCGTCAGCACATAGTTAGGGGGCAACAAAAGGGGTGGGGGGGACACTTGGTTATGTATTCACATGGCCATTGGGTCATTGCTTCTTTGTCACTATTTTGTAGATCCAGACAAATTCATCAAATGAGCAAAACATAACAGTTTAAAGTCAGGGCAACTGTTATTGCGTGTAAGGCTGGAACTAATTATTTGTTTCCATTGTCAAGGAATCTGTTGGCTAACTTTTATAAGATGTTAACCAGGAGCAACTGTTCTCCCCTGAGCTTGACGTTTTCAACCAAGAATCCAAAATCCAAAAATAGTCACATTTGAATGATGTAAAACATAAAACAGCAGCAAATCCTCACTATTAAGGTGCTGTAATGAGCAAACACTTGGCATTTTCTTTGGTAATTACAAAAACCATGATAATTAGTATCTATTTGATTTTACTTCATAACTTGATTAACTTATTGTTTTCTTCAGTGTGGAAAAAGATGACAAACGTATAGGAAACTGTCAATATGATGCCAACGTTTTTGAATTGGCAGCCAAAGCCATTGTTTTGCTTATCTGATTTGACACTTTTTTGTTTGTTTTTAGCATTCTTTATCCATGCAAATGTTGATTTGTAGTATTTTGTATATTCATATAATGATTTATTAATATTTTCCCTTGTGACAATGTGGATATAGGCCATTTCCAGTTGTCATCTTTCTTTGGTGGAATTGATTAAGTTGCGCTTTGTAAAAGACGTTTTCCAATCTTTTTGTCCGAACAGGGGAGAAAATATTTTTGCACAAACAGGATAGGGAAGTCTGAATAGATGTTTGAATAATTTCAGCGTCAGGGTATTCAAGGTACGTCTTCGATTTTTGTTGTTGAGGAAAACGTTAGGAACTGTGTCAGAATGTGTGGAATTAAATCATCAGAACTGACCCTCCAAACCGGACCCTATTTGGCAGACAATAATAGCTCTTCTTTTTTAAATGAGGCAAATATGCTGAATGGAGGCTTTCACTGATGGCTTTTGTATGTGTGCATGTGTGAGTTTTGGATGGTGAATAGTTGTCCAAATTCAGCAAACTTTCCTGACCGGAAGGATAGCAGGAATGTAATGAAAAGGAGCAAGTGAAGGCAGTTTAGCTTCATCTAGAGCTGGTACACATACCTCTTAAGGTAGCATACCATTCAAACAATGTATCAAATAGCTCTGCAAACAATTACATTCATTATAAATTCATTATTAAGTCTGTAAATGTTAAAATCTCCACCAAAATCCCACGGTGATGTTTTCCATGTTTTGTTGTTATCAGCAGTGAAAGTGAATTTACAGGCCATATTGTGAGAATGATAAAGCCAGTTTATTTGGCAAGGATCTTCTCCAAGGATTACTTTTCTTAGCTCAAGTCTGGATTTATATCTTAACAAGAGATGCTATGAATGAGATTAAAAGGACAAACACAAGGCCAGAAAAAGCCTGTTAGATACTAGCAAACTTTCATAACAGCTGTCAACCTTGAAAACAGTTTGATTGTAAACCAACAGGCAGATTTGAAAATTGAGGCCAAATTTGTATTGGTGGTGTGTTATTAACATTTGAAACAAAGTTATTTGTATTCATTAATTTCCAAAGGTTTTAAGAAGATAACCCTTTATCAAGATGTGTTCTCACCTTTTTCGAGAGTTATCATTATTTCTGTTTACCTATTGGTCAAAATTGGAAATGGCTGTTGCTCTGTGATATTGGGCTTCTGCACACTTCCCCTAAAAACTATTTTGAATGTCTTTATTTCAGGAAAGTAAGCCATTAGAAGCCCTGCACATTATATTTTATAACACCATTATGCACCAGCTTTCCAAGACAATACAATATTAAAACTATTCTTTGGATGATTTTTGTAGATCCAGAGTCTTCCTTGATTCAATGTTATTTGGATTCAGAAGCTTGTGTTAAATATCACATATTGTTATCTTGTGTTTGCTATCCGTGTACCTTTGTGACTTATCAATAAGGCCTTTGTTTTACAACTTGCTGATTGAAAAGGCCCGCCTCTTATGTACACATTCAGGTACATTCCTGACCTTTAGTTTTCTCAACTTGCTGATTGAACAAAAGGCCAGCCTCACATCAGGAATGTACCTTCATATCTACATCAAATTCTCTCTCTGAGCATTTGATCCTCTACTCACTGTATGCTATGCTAACACAACTGTAGCCATGTCGTAGTGGCTGTAATCAGTTGCCCATGCATAGGGTTCCTGAATGAGTATATCATACTACTCTAGCAAACATGAGCTGCCTCATACCTTCCACTGTGACAGTGACAGAAAGGCAATTTGCACATTTTCCATCTCTTATTAAGGACGCCTGTTGAAGCAGAGGTGAATCAGCTTCCTCCTGCCTGCTCCAGCCACTCTGGTTAAGTTGAGGTTAGAGAATATGAGAGCAGTGGGTAGAATTAAAAAGAGACCTCTATAGTCTGAGCTGCAGTTGCTTACTGTGCTGCCCAGCTAACTGTCTGAGTGATTGGACACGGTCTGCTGCAGATGCATGCCCTGACAACAGCTTGGCAGACATGCAAAGGCCTTTACGCAAACTTCTGTTTCCTCATCCAGTCTTAGTTAAGCTGGGTTAGCATCACCAGACTTGTAATACCAGTTGATCCTCATACTTAAAGTTATATCCTTACAAGTCACAAAGCGTAATGTTGTTCAGATTTGCAGATACATATTGCACCTTAACTTGAAGTAAGGGCGGTATTCTGTTGAACAAAATGTCTTCCGTTTTTGAAAAGTAGTTATTTAGTAGTATACATTTTACTTCCTCTTGGCGCCTTACACTGTGTCCCACAGAGATGTATCAGCATTTCTTTGAGCTGCTTTTACTGTGACTTGTTATGCTTACTTTGGGAACCACTATGTTTCACCAAACATGGAGGAATTTAATGAGCCCCAGACTCAATTAAAATAGAAAATGTTTACCATGGTGGACCGCACTGTGACTGTGTTAGTGGAGGTTTGAGCGTTTTTGTTCTCCCTTTAAATGTAATTGTGCTTTTATAACCAATGTGGGGTGAAAAATGTTGTGCCACATCAAGTAAAGTAAATAAACACGTCATGTAACAACTCCTTGAAACAAATGAGTATATTTTTAAATACAAATCTAAAAGAGAAGTCTGTCTGAAAGAACATAATTTAGTCCAAACTAGTTTTTTTTGGTTATTCAGAGTTTGTTGCTAGTGAGTCACATGGAGACTCCTCATGCACGGCAAAACACCAATTGCAATTATTCTAGAGGAATTTATGAAATAACCAAAGAAGGGAATGCCAGGGGTTAAAATGTGAGCAAAACAGGAGCAAACATCAAAAAGAAAAGTTGATGGCAAAAAAGAACACATTGGATGTATATAAATATTCGCGCTATAGGAAGGATGATCCAGATTCCATTTTTGGGGCACATGCCGCTGTTGTTTTTTTTTTTGGCTAACTGGTTGTTATCCACTCTGATAAAAGTCCAGAAGACAAAGTGTGCACTAGAAGGAAAGTTGGCGGAGATTCACGGCCCTGTCACAGAGAAATGAGAATCATACAGGCTTCTCTGCACTGGAGGCTACATTTATGAGCCGCAAACTGCAGGCTGGATTACTGTTCATTCATCACGGCCGGACCTTGTGCGTTTCATTCTGACACATGCACAGTACACTCCGTGATTCACACACACACACACACACACACACACACACACACACACGCATACACACACACACACACACACAGAACATCTGATGTATTTGATTCTGTGTTTATAAATATATATAGATATTTTCACACATATTTGTATTTACATTTGTTTTTATATTCGGGATGTCTCTCTGTCTGTACAAACAAACTGGAAGATTGACAATGAAGTTGACTTTGGTCTGATGACAAGGTGAAATCTTGCTGAACAAATGTGTTCAGGGTTTGCCACACATAGACTTTACTTGGGCGGGCCGCCCAGGTATATTAACGTCCGCCACAGTACATTTCGAGCCCCCTTTAGGTGTAATCTTTTTGTATCCGTCCGCGAGCACGACGCCATCTGCGATCGATGAACTACCCCTCTTGTACCTGTTCGCTCTGCTATCGTGTGAAGGGTCTGCAGTAACTCTGCAGCGAGTTGAAGAAGAAGAAAACGTTCATGAGCGTGCTCCACTAGCACCCAAGTTGATGAGCGTGCTCCACTAGCACCCCCCCCCATCCTTGGATTTCTCATTTCTGCCTCTGAAGTCACCGCTGGATAGCTACCGCTTCCCAGTGAATGTATTACTCTATAACAAACTGTTATTCTGAATAAATACCCCCAGAGCTTCAGTCTGATTTTGAATTCCCAGGCTGTCAGCTTGCGATGTATTCCTGCACAATGCAAATCAGATATTTGTTTGACCCCTTTGTCCTCCAGGGTTCTCAAAGGCCTGAGGAAAACAGGGAAATAAACAAACACTTGATGCTTTATTCATTTACTTTGATACATTCAAATCATTTTTAAGAACACATGTTGGCTTTAATAAGGTTGCAAGTATGTGTGCTGAGACATGATGGGACCCAATGAAATAAATTCATGAAAATATTTGCTTTGTAGCCCAAAAATATATTTGAAAAAACCTTTAACTCTCAATATTAAGATATTTACATTATGAAAACCAGCATTATATCAACACTTGACAAGTAATGTAGTGTAAATCAGTGGTTCGATGGTATCTCCTTTCACAGTTTACTCTGTGTTTACATTTTTGGAAGATTGAGTTGACATGTTTTAAAATGAAATCCCAGCAAACAGTCCAAACTATAAATTACATGTCATTTAAATGTCCCAGATTTCAATGTTTTCCTTGGAGATCCGTACGCGTGGAACCATTTTGACTTGGAGCTGCCTATCTGTTTCCCCTCTGCTGCTATTCTGATAAACATTGAAGTTGAATATAAGTTTAGCCCGTGGTTCTGTGAAAAATCTCTCCTTTCTGCTCTGTTGACATCATGTGGGAGAGACGGAATGATGTTTCATGCCAATAGCAGGCAGTGATTTGAGAATGCTCAAGGCGGCACCGAAAGGATGCGCAAGTCAAAAGTGCACTTAAACAAAATTCTAGGCTGCCCGTGCAAAATCGCTCTTACGGGTTGCATCACACATGCATACAAAGGGTTTGAGGAAAAAAACAAGCCTCCCCAAGGCACATTTTGGAATCGGGAATAATTTAAGTCTGCAGTGAATTTTCTTAAGTCTGCATACAAGTGAGGGAAGTGGGGGCTCTCTGCAATTAAGAATACACATCAACTGTGAATCCTGTGAGGTTAAGAGCAATTAGAGGGGCTGTGAGAGTAGGATTAAGACAATTTAATATGGTTTACGATAACAGTTTTGAGAGTTCATTAGAGTTTATTATGCTGAAAAATAGTTAGTGGTGATGACCTCATTTGTCTTTCAGAGAGTTAAATATTATAGAGACGGAAGTCCAGACAGGGCATGGTAAAGCTAGTCTTGAACTTGTAAAATAAATTAATGATTTTTTTGACTTTCTTGAGACCTCCATCTTTTTTGATCATCATACTTGAACCCTTATTTTGTGATCATTAGGGATGCCACAATCGCCAATTTTGGGGCCGATCGCCGGAATCGGTATCGGCCGATACCGATCGCCGATCCGATCGAGTGGGCGGGGCCTATGGGGATCTTCCATTTAAAGTGATGTTTAAAACTCAGTTAAAGGGGCTCATTCACTGGTGCTTCCACAAACAACAACCAACATAATTATTACTTTCAAATTAAGTACATTATTCAAGTTTACATTAACTTTTGATAATAACACGGACAAATTAGCGGAAGCGCTCTCTTTTCCTCTCTCTCCCTCTCTCTCCCTCCCCTTCTGCTGACAGCCTGTCAGTATCCGTCTCATGCAGCTCACTGATCCAGTAATGAGTGACCCGACAGTGAAGAATAAACATATTTATAACTAGTTTAGCTAGTTCCAGAGGTAGATGAAATAGCTAAGTGTGTTAGGTCTAACTCTTAGTGTGTGTTTTGCTCTGCTCACCGGTCCGTCACAGTGGGTGGAGCTGCAGGATTTCTGCTTCACACGCATTGCATACCGCTATTTTATTGTCATTTTCGGACACCTTAAAATACTGCCAGACCAGTGAAGCCATTTTGGCGAGCTTGTTTTGCCGCAGAGAAAAGTGTCATGTATTCTACGTCATAATTTTACGTCAAGCGATCGGCATTTTTAGAGAGCACCGATCGATCGGCAGAGAGTGAGTATCCCTAGTGATCATGACACAACAAAAACATTATTTGCACGTAATCCTGAAAAAAAGATTCCCTTTACAGGATAGTTATGGATTTCTTACAACTTGTATGTTATTCTTCTTGGTCTAGCCTTAGTTTATTTGTGTAACGATAAAGTAAGCCAAATTATTTTGGAAGACAAATAAAGGCAGATCATGACCACTCAAACTGCATTTGAATCATTCATCTCTCTTTGTTATTTGACCATTTTAACTATGACAATGGCCCCTACCAATCCCAATGCTCATCAGATTTACAACAGTGGGGCAAAACTGAACTCTAGTTGATTTGAGATTTCGAAGTCTCATGGCTACCGTAAGTTTACATCAGGGGATAAGCTGTTACGTCAGTGCCTGATGCAGCCTCACTGAGCTGGGGGCTAGCTGTGCTGCTAGACCAGGAAGTGAGATTTTATCTTTTACTCTTTAAGCCTCTGGAAAGGAGGGAGACTGAGGGATGAAAGTCATTTGCAAAGACTAGTAGAGTTACTCGCTGCAGACTTAAGTCGTTGCACTTTATCACTCGGAGCTAAGAGAAGAGAGGAGGGGAGGGGAAGAAACACCTCGGGAGAAGGAAAGGCAGAGTGAGCGGGTAAAAGCGGTGTTTGTTCACAGGCTGACTTTGTTGGAGAGCGTTTCCTCCCCAGGTTCCTCACACAAGGCAGACGTTGACTCGCTGCTGGCTGCAGCTCAGGCTGATCGTGCTCAGAAGCTGCTCAGTATGCCTGTCAGGGATCGGCTGCCCCAGATCAGTGCACGGAGCCAAATGAGGGACAGGTGCAGCAGACAGCCTGTGGATACGGAGTGAGGAGTCAGGCTTTTAATTACAGCCACGTGGGTTATGGAGCTTCTTTTTCTTTTGCTCAGATGATTAAACTAATCCCTGGACGCCAATTTAACGCCAGCTCTGTGCTTCACAGTGCTGAGCCTCTCAGAGAATAAGATCCTTCAGCAGGGTTGTATTCAGCATATATCTGCTTCACACTCACACCAACCATGGGTCAGATTACGAACATCTTTGTGCTCTAGAATACATTTGTGTTTGCACACAATTTGAATATATGCAGTGTTGGCACTAATCTTATAAACCTGTGCATATGTCTTGCTCAGCACTGTATATACTATGCAGCGGTAGAGACTTAATAGACTTGTGAGGTTGCATTTTTAACCAGCTGTGAATTCCATTCCATTCATTTGATTTGATTTAAAAAAAATATATATATATATATAACTCCACAACAAAACACAGGAATCTCCAAGGGCGTTGGAACTTGAACAATTTGGCACTGAAAGTCAAAATATCTCAGCGAGTAGTATACATTTTTAGAATTTCAAATTGTAGATATGAACACTGACCCTTGTACTCCTTATTATCAGCCACTGGTAATCTCGATTACGTTTGAACCAAAGGCCACTACGACTACTACTTCTGCTGTACTGTAGGGAGGCGTGTGTTGCAGTGGTTGTGCGTTGGTGTTCGGATCAGGGGAACAGGTTCAAACCCCACTGCAGTCAGCATGTCGTTGTGTCCCTGGGCAAGACACTTCACCCCAAATTGGTCCTGTGGGGATTGCCCACAGTATCGAGTATGTAAGTCGCTTTGGATAAAAGCGTCTAACAAGTGACATGTAATGTAATGTACTGCTCTGTTGGATGCTCCTGTTAAAGACTTCCATTGAGACCGTTCTTTTTACTGTCGTCTAAAGAATAGACCTGGACTTTTTTTCACCTTAACCTGTTGTGTTCAGTTATATTGTTTTTGGTTGGGTGTACGTGTTTTATTTTTCCTTCCTGAACAACTCTGTGTGTACTTTGTACTTTTGTACACATTACCTGACCCACGATAAATGTATCTTTCTGAAGGGAACCCACAAGTTTAGTTTTTCTAGAGATATTTTTCTTTTTTTTCTTCTTCCAGCAGTATGCTTTGGTGTGATGTTTTTTAGAAGCTCATACTCCGTGGTATTTAGGCAATCTGCTGTGTGCTTTGTGCACATGAGATGAAAGCTAAGTCTCTGTATGTGTGCAACGACAAAGCAGAATATTTTTCATATTGCCTGCCTGGTTGCCTGGCAGTAAAGATCCAGGGATAAGGCAGTCATGGAACAGTCATGATAGTAAAAACAACAAAGCTTCATGGGAATGGAGGAACAGTTTGAGTGTCCATAGCAGACAGACCATTTCACCTAAGGCAGGGTTGCGTTCCAATAGTCCATTTAGCTTAGAAACCTTCCTAACCAAGTGAAATGACCCGGAAGTACGTCAGTGGCAGCCATGATAAGTGCCGTTCCAATTCTCCAAATGAAAGGAAAGGAGGTTTCAAACTTCGTTTATAACCTCCTTTAGCTTAGGAACCACTGGACCTCCCTAACTGAAAGGAGAGGAGAAAATGCTGCCCCACAATGCCTTGCAGCCGCAGCATTTGCGTCACACAACAGTCGGCCGTTTACGGAAACAAACGATTATGACGGAGAAATTATATCATGGAAGTTACGGTGCTTATTAAGCATTTTAAAACGTATGTGGTAAGTTGCCAAAGTGCTTTGTTTTGAACGTTCATCAGTATTATAATCAAAAAGAGAAATATGAACGTTAGTTTTTACTGAAATGATCAAATAAAGTCAACATTTCACTGAGCTGTCTGGAGTTTTTTCAACTTTTAAAATATGTTTGAATGGTGATGTACACAGTGATAGGTGTTAAAGACTAACGTTTATAATAAATACATTTGTATTGATTTTAAGATATTTTCATACTTTAACACCTATCACTGTGTACATCACCATTCAAACATATTTTAAAAGTNCCCTGTCTCAATCAAAATGGAACTGTATGAAATAAAACGGCACATTTGTCTTGTAGTAAATAAAAAGGGATCACTTTCAACGTGACTTATGATAGATAGTACACGTTGAAGATCCAATGGGGATACTGAATGGCGGTTCTGACTGACCTCATCAGTAATGCATGACGCAGACCCAACGTTTCGTTGCTCTGATTGGCTGTAGGTCTATTCAAATTGCATTCGGAGGCATTTTGATCTGATCGCGGCCGCGCTGATATTATAACGCGAGAATTCCTTTAGTGTATAAAACTCCCCCACTACTTAGACTATTCCTTGCACCCCTCTTCTAGCATAAGGCTGAGTGGTCTCAACCATATTGCATCAGTGACGTGCACTTGTTGTTACAGCAGGGTCAGTTTGCGTGTTGTGGACACGACCCGTATATTTTCGCAAGCCGTTTTCTCAACATTTAGCATTTTGCTTATTATTTAATTTAATTTTCTTACTTTAACATAATTTTTCATGGTGGGGCTAAGGTGGGGCTAAGCCCTTTCTTGATATGGCTGTAGCATACTCCAGCTATACCCTGGCGCCGCCACTGAGCCTAAGGCTTTTGGCCACTGTCAATAAACCTTCAACTTGTACAACACACTGAGAAATGGTCAAAAGTGATGTCAATTATTTAAAATGTGTTCTTAATGCGCTCAAATTTGCTAAGCCACTGGTGTGCATCTTTAGGAACACTCGCAGAGTTATACAACAGTGCAGCACACACAATAAGGTTTTCTTCCTGGTCCCCTGTCAGAATCAGTGTCAGCGAAGAGATGTCTCCAGAACATCAAACTCTCACTTCCAACAGCGCTGTGCTGAGAGTTTATCCACAGAAAGTGTGCACTTCTATTTCATGCTTGAATATCCTGCGAGGAGAATATCAATGTGATGACGCAGAACCCCGCGGAGGCCTTATATACACAACCACACACAGACAGACAGAGACGCTGCAGCTCCGCATACAGAGACAGAGGATGCTTCTTCTTCCATTTAGTCATTCTACACAAAGAGTGACTTTCAGTGACTCTGCATAGTGAGTTACAGGATCACAGCACAATGGAGGAAATTAGCGAAACATTTTAAATACAAATGACACCACTGACTGTGTGAAATACTGAATCATTAATTAGACTGCGGGGTTAGAAGAATATGACACCGAATAAAAAACTGATCTATATACACACACATTTGGTTGAGGACTTTTGGTATGTGTGTTATGGTGTTGTTATTCAATATTTCCGATGACCAAGCTTTTACTTTTGGCGGTAACTGGAACATTGTTGACATCCATCCATCTATTTTACTATACATTCACATTGTCATTTTTATCATTTGGATTGTCTTTTTTCTAAATGCATTGTCTTTTTAAATCTATACACTGTCATATTTTGCATGTCTGTCTGTCATTGGATAGGGACCCGTCCACTGTAGCTCTCCCCAAAGTTTCTACAATGTTTTCCCTTTTAGATTCTCTTTGAGAATATTTCCTTATACGCTACGGAGGTCTCTGCTGCAAGGACAGAGGGTGTCGTATGATGGACACACTGTAAAGCTTCCTGAAACAATTGTGTTATGGCTGAGATTGGGCTATTTAGCTCAAATGGGATTGATTGGTTGGTTCCTGAGTCTGACAGAGACGAGTTGGAGAGTGGGGACATTTTGGCCCGTTCTCACAACAGATCAAGAGTTCATGTTTTGTTAAGGGTCAGGTTAAGTTAAGGTAAAGGTCAGGTAAAGGGATTCAGTAATAAGCAACTTGTTGATGCAACACATATCTTTTCAAACTGCAAAGTTGTGGGGACTCGTGTGCATAATCAGACTGCATTGGCTTAAATATTTGAATTTTAACACTTAAAATCCACACAAAAATGCAAATTGACATCAATCCACCTTAGAATATATAACTGGCCAGCTGCCACCTGATACAGGGAGAAGCGTGGACACCTGTTTCCACCTGTATGTATTGACTTATTATTCCATCTCCTTGCTGCTCTCACATAGATGCTGTATAGGAGAATAATTAATTCAGCTCTCTCCTCTTTCCCGTCTTATTTCCCCCTTCTCCTCACCTCTCTCCCGCCCCCCCCTCCCTTCCCCACTTCTATTCTCCTCTTTCTGTCACAGGCAGATGCCCTCAGTGTGTCATACAAGGACCTGACAAGCAGCAAGAGTCCATCTGTGCAAATGTATACTAAGAAGAAGCAAGATTGTGCCGCCCCATTTCCTCCTGATTAAAATTTCAGCACACGTCGCCATGATATTCCTCTGGGGCTTTTCTTCGTTCTCAACAAGACCTTGAAAAGCAAGACAAGGAGAGAGGAAAACTTTTTTGCTAATGTGTGCACATGTTTAGTTTTGTGGAAGCAGAACGGGGGCGGGAACTGAACCTAACAAAAGTAATTGAGACTGACAGTCGAAGAGGATGAGAATGAAAAAGACAGAATAATCTGCAGGAACAGACGGGGGATGAGATCGTTTCATGTGTTAAACAAGTGGGGTAAGACAAGTAAAAGGAGTCTGCGAAGATTTAAATTCTCAACACAGTCTCCTCTAATGGCCACTTGACTTTTCACAAATCGTGGATGTACTCTGGCGGAGAGACTGTCCTAAATGCTCATTATAAACTCAACTAACCAGCAAGTGCAATTGTTTAGTTATTCATTTAGATGACGCTGTTGGGATTGTTATTAGTTTGGCAGGTATTTGGTCAAATGACTAAATAAGTAGACAAATTAAAGTGATGCCTTTTTGATAGCACTAAATAAGATGTCCGGGGATCGCCAGAGCTATTACAATTCAAATTGAGGGGAAAATTAATATCCCAAATTGGATATTTGATAGAAATCCATTTAATCATTGATTAGATTTTAAAAGCGGTTGACTTTATAAAACCAACAGAAGAACATAACTATTACGTTTATGGCTCACATGAATACTGTACACCCAAGGCTCATACTTTTTCTGAACAGGACTAACATGACTAACATTTAATGAACATTTAAACTTTATCGTGAGCACGAGAAAACGTTGTTCCCCTCCGTAAAAAGCAGAGCAGAAGGAGCTCCATGATTCTCAGGGATTTAACACTGCTTAATCTTACAATTCTTCGTTAAATGTAATGATAGAAAATATATTGCATCAAGTTCCATTTGAGCAAAAACAACACAATGTCCCAGCATGACCCTTTACATACTCACCCCACAAATGAAGCTAGCAGCAGCATCATAATGAACATACAGATGCAATGTGATATGGTTTAGAGACTAGAAAAGTTTCAATGTTATAATTCACTGTATAAATGAATGATACAGAAACTCAACACTACGTAACAGTCTTATTTATGATGAGGATACAATTATTGTTCTTATTTAGATTGGGGAGAAATATGTTTTTTTTTCTTATAAGAACTGTTGAATGTGAATGAAAACAAATAGTTTACTATGAAAACTTCAAATGGAATGTCAGAGTGCAATGTGATATTTGCGATACGAGGAATTATTTACAGTATGAACCCAGTTCCATCACAGCCAGCTCATAAGAATGCAAATTCATAGCCAAGTCACACGCGCCCGCCCCGATGAGGCATTGAAACAGAGCTGAAAATAAGGCAGTACCAAAGAAAGTAATCCGTTTCCCTGCTTTACTACACAGCAGAATATTGCCTTCCTCCAGTCGGCTAATCACCATCATCAGAAAGCCAAGGCTCCATGCAGCCACAAACTCATTTCACTCTGGGCACTTTTCCGCTCTATTAATATTTGAGACAGCACAAACACACTGATAGGACATTGGAGGAACAACCCACGAAGCACACAGGCTGTGCCTTTTCCATCCAGCACGTCCTCATTAACCAACAGGCCCCAAGACGTCTTATAAATGACACAGGAAACCGAAAACTATTTTTAAAGCATAACAATTATTTTAAGCTGAAAGTAAGCATGGGAGGAGAACTGAAAGGACAGGGATGTAAATATTGTAACCTGGCAGTGAGAAGCCTCATTACATTTAATATAGCCTTTTAGAGCTCTGTTTAACTGATGACAAAAGGCCATGTGTCAGTCAGTGTTTGCACACAGATTCACAATAGACAGACTGAGAGAGTCAGTTAACAAATGTGTGGGTGTGTTTGCATAAGACATGGAGACAGACGCATGCAAGTTGCCTAATCTTCCTAAAATGGATTGTGTGTTTAATATCAAGATATGTCTTCTTCAAAAGGACACATCCTTATCTCCAAATCAGACAAACGCTTCACTGCCAGTTTTAATCGTATATACTGTAGTTTGTGGAACATTCTGGTCAGAAATGGAAAGTCTGAATCGTTTTTCGAATCAGCCACACTTGAAGGCGGATTGAAAAGTCGGCTATTAAAGATAGGTAACATTGTTTAAATATAATGGACACAATTGTACATTTTAAGACTATGCAATATCCATAAGTGCTAATCCCAACAATGTATTGTATTAATAGGTTATAATATGTATGTTTTTGTTTTATTTATAAATATGTATGGTTATTTTTATTAATGATTGTTTTAACAGTTTTGTATGTTAGGATTGCTATATCATGTGGTTATACCTCGTGCAATTACCATTTTTTTTAACAAAAACACCTAGAATTATATTCTAGTGTATACAGTCCCTCATGAAAGATATTAATTATCTCGACCGACCAATAACAGCATGAAGTGGGTGTGAAAGTTGGGTCGTTGTTACAGAAAGTTACAGAAATCGTCGGGAACAACTTTAGCAAGAATTGTTGCAATTGATAACTGCAGTTGTATTGATGTTACGAGCCAATACAGAAGAGAGGGTAAATTGAATGCCAGACACATGTGATGTTCTATTATCTACTATTCAATCATAAATAGGAATGTTCCATGGCCATGACTGCTGGGCCGGATGAGCAGAGAGTCATTCCTTCACTCGTTTAATTGATTGCGGATGGCTTTGTTCACTCGAATAAATACAAATAAAATAAAAAGCTTAAATGGGTAGCCACAAAGACTTTGGCGGCTGCCCAGACTGTATGTGGGAAAACACTGCGATCTGAATGCCAACAACTTTATTGACTGTAAGAGGGAATGATAATAGTTGGAATGAAACCAAATGCAAGTGACCAGAGCACGGGGATATTATGGTATTGTCAAGGCCAGAAAGCATATACTGATTTATTCTTCTTCTAAATGAAGGCCCAAGATCCTTGCAGAAACTGTGTGGAGGATGGAATAGTGATACATAATTCATTGCTGAGTCGTTATGACATATTCAGTATGGAAATGTAGACAAGACCTAATCGAGGACATTACGGAGGGGGGCACTGAAATTGCAGTCATTCATTGGTCCATTGGTTTTTTTCCCCTGGTGACCTCGATGGAGGGCTTTTCAGATTATAAAGAGCCTCTCTGAACCGCTGGCTGCCTAACCTCATTTCAATACTGCTGTGGTCTTCTGTTAATCTGCCCAACAGCAGATTATGTTTGCTGTTTGGTCAGATAGGCTGGGATTGGTGCTGCTGCTGTGGGTTTAGGCTCTCAGCAGCAGTTCTAGGACATTACACAGAAATACAGCACCTACATGCCAAAGAGGCATGGATGAAGTTTGGTTTTTTCAATTTGATTTATTTATTTTATTCTGAGATAAAGACTTTCTAGTCTACTTTATTATTTATGCTCACTGTTGTTATTCTTTCTTTGCTATCATTATATCCATTGTCAGCTTCATGGCCTGCCTCTATAGTTGTCAAGGATATACTGACATCTTTATTTATTGAATCTTAGTCATTAAAATTGAGATGCGTTTTCAATAATCCTTATTATTTGATGAACAAAATGCTTTCCTCGATTTTCCTTTAGATGCATTCAGGCCTAATATACTCTGATCTGTTCTATGGTCACAATGTCACCTAAGGCTGAATTCATCTTCAAATACTTGCTGGCTGCCAGGATGTTTCCAGAGTGGTCTTTCATTTTCAGAGGAACATTGCCCAGGTAATATCGCTGTCACCCATAAGGGATCACTCAAAAGTTGCTGGTGAAAGGATGGAGGAAAATAAGATCTCTGCAGTAGTACAAGTTTTTTTTTTTCTCTTGCTTTCACCTCTACATTTATTTTCTGGGCTATTGCCTGACACCTTCAACATTTAGTCTTAAATTAAAGCCTGAGGTGTGAAGTGGACAACTTCTTCACGCAGGTGGTGACTGTGGTTCTCCTCATGTGGCTTCTAAACTTTGTCAAAAGGTTGTTATGACGTGGTACCTAAAAACATATATTACTTTTACTGAAAATGTGTCAGTCTTTTGTGGACGCTTGCTTGTTACACAGGACTAATGCTCTAAATGTGGGCTTATAGCACACAGATAATACAGACAGATACATCTAAGGCTGCATACAATTTGTACTTAATTTGATTTTAAGTTATAAACGTGATGATGCAGTCTTATGTTGATGATGTTCATTATTGCCCTAGTGCTGAATGGGCCATCGGGATGTACTTCCTCAGGAAGAGGGACATGCTGTGGACAAACACTGCATCTTAGGAAACTAAACTGGAACTCCTGCAGTCAGAAGGCAAACATAAGTGTAAGTGGCTTGATGGGTTTTAATGTTAACAATGATGTTGTGGGCAAAGTCAATTTGACTGTGGCTGCTTGAATTTCATAAGGCAGGCACTGCAATTTAACAAATGGAAAACCAAATGAAGTTAAACCTCATTTATTCTTTCTGCAAGAACGTAGTGGTGGAGTAAAAGAGCTGGTCTAGGCAATAGTGCCATGTGTCCGTGAAGAACAAATGTCCACATTTATTCTCTGAGGAGGACAAATCAGACCACCTTGGGTCAATACTTCCCTTTTTAGTTTCCTCTCCTTCTAAGGGCCGACAGAAGTTTGAAGTGAGAAGGGGAAACTTTTCTGTCCTTTGCTTTTCCAATTCACCTCGACCCTGAGAGACACAATTACCTGTCTGTCCTACTCCAACTCACCTTCTCCTTCTCCTCAGTCAATTTGCCTTGGCTGTCTTGAGTTATCACACAAAAGCATAAGCAACCAATCTTTCTATAAAAATAGTACACTATTGTGTAGCACCAGACTACACGATTGAATAGGCGTCATTCCCCAAAGTCTGGACAAACATACTGTACGGATAATGTCCCTAAATCAAAGAGATCCAACTGAAAGAAGGGGAAGGAAATCATTTGTGTTGAGCTTAAAACCATCCTAAAGGTGTGATCATTTAAACGGCGGAGAATAGGGGAAACAAGGGAAAAAAAACAAAATAAGAAGCATAAAAATAGATACAAAAAGAAAAAAAGAAAACAGCCAGTGGCTACAACTGCTTTGCTGAACCCATTCTGTTGTTTGGTGAAATATCTTAGCCCTAAGAGAAATATTGAGTTATGAAAAATCTAATTGGAAGTTTTGACTGCAGGCCTAGACATGTTTTCAAACTCCCCCCTCCCCCCCTCCCCCTGGACTCCTGCTCCACTGCTCTTTGCTGTTTAAGTTGCAGATCTCCAGGAGGAGTTTGAGGCAGCGAGACCTCCCTGGAAGAGGAGCCCGGCCCCCCGACAGGAGTCATTATCCACAGCTCTGCTGCGAGCAGAGATACCAGGCAGAGGACTGGACACAGGCCATGACAGATGGCTGCTTCTCTGCCTTCTGCAGGCACAGGACTGTGCGTAATTCTTGGATGCATGACACAGACGCAAAAACACTGGCAATGTTGAGACTTTCATGTTGTGTGAACAGTTTCACCCCTCGCAGGATGTTTATTCAGCAGGAAAACAGTGAGTCAGTGTTTATCTCCACTGCCATCAATGCAAATATGAAGCACTTGCTATAACCATCACAGTTTTTTGCACAAAGAAGAAGTCAGTGCTCTTTTTAAAAATGTTTCCCAAGATTTACTTTACACTTTGATTAGCAGCACGACATTCAATCTTCACCACAGATTTACTTTTGTAAGCATTGTGCATCTATTTTAAGGAGAAACAATAATCTTCTACATTGTTTATGCCATACAATAAGACTACAGGAGGAAACCATTTGGAAATTGGTCAGCTATCTTAGTCAACCTAATGCAAGGTATTTTACAACATGCAATTTAAGTTATAATTGAACTTTAACAGGAGACAGTCTGTTCATTTACAGCTATGGAACCACTGCCATGATCACAGCTTCCACTGGCTCCTATCCACACCCATCTGAGCAAAGTGCTGTTCAAATACACTCCTTATTATCATGTCTTCAGGGAAATACTGCGAGGGGGCCATTTAGTGCTGAGTCGAGATGCTGCCAACTTGATTGCACGTTCTCTCCTGTCCCATGGTCCTTGGGTCTAATGCAGAACATGGTATGGTTCTCCCATGTAGGGTGAACGTAGGGTCAGGGTACAGTGATATAATCTATATGAGCTGTTGAAGCATCCTTGAAGAGGGTGAGTAATGATTCTTGGAATGCTGTTCTGTGACGCTGGACATCACTGCCCTTATATGGAGGTGAAGTATCACCGAAGCTAACCATTCTCAATTGAGAAATAAGTCAGATTTCTATTGCCTGTTGGAAATGGATTTTAATTTCAATGTCAAGGGAAAAAGAGGATCCCTCTTCCAGCAAGAAATAAATAAAACTAATTTGACTGATCGTGTTGCAGCTTATAGTTCCCGCCTGTTGTTTTATTTCTTGGAATTGTAATAACTTGGCTTGTGTCCCCTTCTATTTTTATATGAAGACCAATTTTCTAGTCTTCTTGTTTTTCATGATGCAGCCATGAGTATGTTAACAACCCCCTCACCCTTTCCCCTGGCATCCTCTCCATAAGCAGAACTCAGCCTTGTCTCATCATGTTGCTGCTGGCTTTGGCTTTGGCTGCGTGGGAGGCAGGGTTCCACCGTGGGGACAGAGGACAGATGTGGCTTACATAATGATCGGCAAATCAGTTATCTCAGTGGCCCTAATCCTACTAGCATCCCTCCATACATCTCCCTACGGCTGCCTCGTCCTGCCCGTGCCAAGGCTTACTGTGCCGTGCTCAGCCAGAGGGCCACTGCTTGTTCACACCACTGGTTAGAAAGAATGAATCAAGGAGCTCAGTAGGGAGGGCTTTTTACAGCACCACTGGAAGACAATTACCAACTCATGTCAGTAAGGGGACAGTCAAGCCACAGGATGAAAGCTTGGGGTTCAGTTGATTCAACTGACAACTTCCAATATGAGAGCATAATGTGAAACAAAGTCAGCAGAGGCAACACTTTAAGAACTGTCAGAAAGACCCCTATTCAGTGGCTGGTTCGTAATGAAATAACATGCTGTACATCTACCAACTTCTTTCAGCTGGCTGCCTCACATCAATGCTAGGTACAGAGAGTAATGACAAGCAGCAGTTCACCTGAACAGCAAGGAGAGCCAACAATAAAATAAGAGCTGTCATTGTGGATGCATTTGCTGGGCTTTGTTTCTGAATCCAAAATAATTGAAGGAATACCTTTGAAAAAGAACTCGATACTTATGACATGTTTTCATCAAGAGCTTTATTAATGTGTATTTCTTCGGCTTTTTTTACAGAACTAAAGACAAATAGGTCATCGAAAGCCTTCACCTTGTCTGAGGTTGTTTTATGCAATTTATGTTTTATGATTTGAGCAGCACAAATGAAATCCCATTGACCTTCATTATATTGGTGTGGCACAGACGTTTTAGAGGCCGTTAAATCAAGCCAGGGGCACTTAAATATAAAACTATCCTCGGGGTACATTTTCGAAAAGCATGTTTTGTTTTTTGTAATCTGGGAAAACAGACGCTTTGAGAAACATGTAATACTATCACAACGACAGGCCAGTTTTTGGAATCCAGAGCACTGAAGAAAATGCCACCAACCCCAAAATATTAGATTTTTCTTTTTGACACTTTTTGAAACAGCTTCTGAGATAGTGTGATACAGAAAGTTTACCAGAAACCCTAACGCTGTGTGCACAACTCAACGCGCCTTTTCATCGTCTCAAATGTTCACCACACCCACATGCAGAGCAGAGGTCTGAAAGCAATCGAAGAGCCTTTCAGGACCCATCTCCCAAAAGAAAATGACTCAATATGAATAGGCTCCTCTCACTCCATTAAAATCCAGTCTTTTGTTGATTTTTTTTCCCGTTGAGGATAATAGAAATCTGATGCTAGTACAATGGGAAACATCTAGGAAGAATCTTAGGTATAATCTTACAGCAGGTAGGGACACAAGTTATGTTTCCATCAGCATGACATGTATACGGTGTTTCTTAAAAGATAAGAGTTGTATATTGTTCTAGATAAATGGATTGTTTTATGGTGCTCTTTATCACTTAATTAAGGCCTAGACATCCAGTGTAACTTCCAAAAAACTTTGTCAAAAAATACCCCGCAGTTGAGTGACAGCAGTGATGTCATTGAACTAGATTGTATTGCATCAGCTACCACCTAAGCCATTCAATGAGCTCGGAAGAAAATAGCAGCATTAGTAGCTTGTTTCATTTCCCTTCTCTTCACCAACACAGCTTATCTTTTCAGGCATCGTTTTACATCCCAAATCAATGCCAATGAAAATATTTTACCAGGGTTGGGGGTGGAGAGGTGTGTATGTGTGTATGAAATGATCAAAGCCCTATAAATGCTAACAGTGACATCACCTGCTGTTCCTGCGAGTGGCTCAGTAAGGAAAGCCATGGTCTAGCAGAGCAAAAAAATGCAGCAATTTCTCCCCGAGACAGCACGTCAATCTTCAAACAGCTGTTCAGAAGTGCTGTTGTATGTGCAGACTGATTGCTGAAAAGTGCTGTAAGACTAGAAAATGAGACTGACTGCTTCAGTTAAAAACCTTACTCTGAAGCTCTCTGAACTGTAGGAAACATCTATTGCATCACCATCTGTCAAAATGAAACAAAGTTGTCACACTTCACAGAGATGCATCCGCTGTAGCCTAATGGTGAGAGAAAAAAAGGTTTCATTCTGGAAACTTGGGAGTTCCATCCAGAACTGAGGGAATGTGGGCGAAAAAAGTCAAAAATAAAGCATATACTGCTCCAGGAACAGCTGCTGTAGAGCTGCTGAAAAAAGAGGTTCAACCCTCCATCTCCTCGCTCACAATCTTACACAAAGAAGAAAAACAGGTTGTTCTGGGTAATCAGGCTATGGCAGGAAATCAGACAATACTAAAAGCATTTGCAGCACAACTTCTGCTGCTGCGTCCAACTTTTGTGTAGTCTTTTTTCAAAAACAATGTCCTGCACTATGTGATCCCATTCTTCTTTTTCCATTTAATATTATATTGCAGTGATTCATCGATCTGCTGACCACAATGCTCAACTTTAAAAAAATGTACTTTTAGGCAGCCGAATTTTTGTGTAAAAGAACTGGGCTCCATTTTCACGAAGGCAACAAAACTAGTCAAACTTAGTTGCCACCAGGTTGTCCTTCCCGTATATTATACATGAGGACATTTATAGAATATGTATAAGTTGAACTTTTCTATGGGCCACTGGGTGACATTTCAGTCTTTCTGTAGTGTTGAGCAGGGGTCAGCATGTTTTTTTGAGGTTCAATTCCCAGTGTATGAGATCCTGACCTGCACCTTCACTTTGTTTGTATGAGAAAAAAAAATTCCGGAGCTCTATTTACTTTGTTAAGCTACTGATACATTAAACCAGAGGTGCCCAGTACGTCGACCACGACCGCGGGGGAAATGCTGGTAGATCGCGAGTCATTCATAAAAAAATTAAAAATCCAGCTCTGTTGAAATAGACAAAACAGGTTTTGATCCCTCCTCCCTTGGCCTCCCTGCCACTTAATTCAGGAGTTGACTTGATTGACAGAAAAAGCGACCTATCACTTTCCAGTCTGTTAACCCAGAATGCAAAGCGATACAAAATCAGTCAAGTGCCGGGAAAACTCAAATTAAGTTAAAGAGACAAACAACAAAATGAGTGCGGGACCGAGCAAAAAGCTAAAAACATAACACTTCCACCCAGAATGGGAGGAAGAATATTTGTTTGTGATGTCACATTCAAAGGTTATTTGCAAGGCTGGATTAACCATATGGGCAACCTGAGCAAGTGCCCAGGGGCCCTTGAGCAAAGAGGGCCCTCAGTGACAAGATGAAAAAAAAAAAAAATTATTATTTTTATTTTTATTTTTTTTCGGGCACAACCTCACTCATCATACATTGTTTTAAATGATACTCACTCTTCGCCATAAATAATACAGCTTTTCTATAGGGTCAAATTAATATATTTTCTAAACCGTCTCTGTACTGTAGGTCTCACTCAAGCCCCCAGGAAGTGCGCCGGACTCTGATGAGAATAATCGTTGTGGCCAAACGGCGGTACTACACCTCCGTTAGGTTGCTGGGCCCGGAAACACTTTTTCCCATTGACTTACATGGGGAAAGAGTGGTCTGTAAATCGTTGGATAATTTTTTTAAACTACCCAGTATGAACGTTTGTATAGCCCTTATTAAAAACATTCGGTCCTCAAGTTGTAAAATGTGCTAATAACATTATTCTGAGAGTTATTTCCTCAGCATTATGAACGCGCATCCAACCCACGGGACTGCGCCGCCCGGCACGTTCATGTTACGTGTTCAGTACTACATGCTTTTTACCTTTACCCATGGATGCACAATAAGAACGGACCATATCGCCTTACTGCCAGTGAGCCCACGGAGCTGTAATAATGGATATATTGCACATGTTTGCTGTAATTCAATTCAAAAAAGTTACACATTTTACAAAATACACATCCTGTAACAGTTTGGAGGATTTAGCA
>NW_011345035.1:24572-33299 GCF_000735185.1 Notothenia coriiceps
GCCGTCGTAGTCCATTTTTTTTTCAAAAATCGGAAGGGTTGTTGACTCGGAGTGCGCGCGATACCATGAGGCGTTTTCATAGAGGCAGCCCGAAGGCGTTGTTTGGTTATCACCGCGCAATAGCACTAAGACTAACCGGTCTTATGTAATAGTTTCTACAAAATAACTCTTTGGTAGTGATTTGCCTGTTTTCAAAAGTTTGGCCAAAGACCAGAAGCGCATGAAAGCGTCTTGTTACCGACTTTGAGTCTAGAATGATTTGAGACTAGACACGTAAATGTGAGGCGCGCTCAACGGCCTGAGAATAAAATGAATGAATTTCCAGGGTAACAGACGAAGCAAAAATGCGTGCAGGGAACACACAATACTTCCCAAGCGTACATTGTGCCACACGTCTCAGTTTTTTGGGGATTTTCGATGTCGGGGGACATTCGCTCACTTGGGAGATTTTTGGAGTGTCTTTTATGGAGGGTTTGCGGACGCTATAGAAAAGAGATCAACTCAGTGAAAGCAGTTATTAAGATAACTGAAACATATCCAGGGTCTGTTGAACTGGCTTCATAGTACAGGGCACAGGTGGCTGCATAGCAGCGCTTATGTCAAAGACACAAACATTATACATTATATTTTTTATTTTACCAGGATGCAGTGACACAAATATTTGGGAAGGCTTAGCCTTCCCTAGCCTACAGTACCCACCGCCCCTGGGTAGTACATCTCTATATACATTGATACAACACTACGTGTTGATAGAAATCAACAAATAAGACCCCACGGTTTGATGATTGATAGGTGTGTGGGCTGTCTTTCATTTTGACACTCAGAACAATTGGGGCTATCCACCCTTATCCACAATGTAAAGTAATTCACACAGCCTCTTCCCTCTTCTCTCTGTGAGGAGCAGCAGGTTCAGCTTTCAGAACAAAGTAACAAAAAACTAAAATGGCATTCATTTTTTTTTAAATGTCGTGTAGTAATGTAGTAATTATTTTTCTTCTCAAGAGAGTACCAGAATGTGTATTTGATGTTAGTATTTCAAAAAATCTCCTGGGGGAAAATCCCCCCAGACCCCCCGGCAGGGGTACAGTTTTCAGCATGTCAACTCTTTCACTCGCCCTTTTTATTTACCACAAGACAAATGTGCCGTTTTATTTCATACAGTTCCATTTTGATTGAGACAGGGAAATAATCTAAACCTCACGTGTGGCGTTTCACTGTTAAGGGGGGCGATATAGCGTGTATGTAATTACATTGCAAATACTGACTTGAGCCCCACCACTGTATGGGTTAGCCCTACCATAGATTACCCAACAAAAAACTCTGGCGACGCCACTTATATGCTAAAAGCAAGATACACATAAAACATACATCCTGCTTACNTCTCTGTGAGGAGCAGCAGGTTCAGCTTTCAGAACAAAGTAACAAAAAACTAAAATGGCATTCATTTTTTAAAATATGTCGTGTAGTAATAGATTTATTTATTTTACTTCTTAAGAGAGTACCAGAATGTGTATTTTATGTTAGTATTTCAAAAATCTCCTGGGGGAGAATCCTCCGAGACCCCCCTCCAGGGGTTGGGTTTTCAGCATGTCAACTCTTTCACCTGTGGGGAAATTGCAGGATTGGCTCCAGGTCGCCCTTTTTATTTACTACAGTTCAATTTGGATTGAGACAGGGAAATAATCTAAACCTTTCCGTTTCACTGTCAAGGGGGGCGATATAGCGTGTATTTAATTACATTGCAAATACTGACTTGAGCCCCACCACTGTATGGGTTAGCCCTACCATAGATTACCCAACAAAAAACCTCTGGTGACGCCACTGCTTAGGCTGTAGGAGAAATCAAATTCATCTGGCTCTTCCCTCGTTGATTTAACATTACTAAGCTCATTTCTAGCTGTTCAGTTTTGTAGCTATAAATACCCAAATAAATCTTGGTAATGGAAAACTTAATGTGAAACAGAGACTTGGAAGCTTGCTCGAGGAAATTTATCAAGCACATTTTATGAGTTAGTGGAACAGTTTCAAAAACCCTCCCTTCTGGTGCATTTATAGACACTTTGACATTTGAGAGTTTTGAGATATGGCCAAAGTTTGATGGACCTTTTCATGTCGTCTCATTGTTTTGCCTGGGGTTTGATTTCATCTGGAATTTACATTTCTATGCAGTTGACTTTCAAATATCAGATGCCAAAGGGTCCTTAAAAGCACTAACTTTTTTTAAATGGATCCATTACAACCACAATGATCATCTTAAAGTTGGTGAATGTGATGGACATGCTCCAACAAGTACAGTATATCCGTGTGTTTGACAGCAATAATGACTGCCTTTCTCCTTGCTTGTGTGTTTCCACAGGCGGTTAATCGGGCGGGGAAGGATGTTCAGGTGATACATGATGGCGTGCAGAGGATAGACTGGCATAACTATGAAGCAATCAAAACAGATTTATCTCGATCTGGTAAGTCCCAAACCTCCTCCTAGTCGCTCCCCAAAGATGATCCCTCATAGATAGAAGAGGAACGCATGACACTGTGAGGCAGGAATCCCATATTTTGAAGAAAGATCCACACATGCATACGCTTATATCTAGGTGAATTGTTCTTCTCAAACACACCATGCAATTCCATCTCTGAGTCTTATTGCTCTCCAGCTCTGCAGCAGCCGTGTGAATCTGCTTTGAATGCATTTCTGCTGTCATAAATATAGTTTATATCTGCTACAATCATCACCAACTCAGTTTTATATGCTGTTCAGGGAAATCAACCTCTATACGAAAAGTGTAAATTAGTTGGAATGGGTTCTTCCTTCCTGAAATGAGTTGTTATAGGCCTAAGGTTATCTTCCACACTTGTTTTAGGAGGAAATGTATGTTTTCTGCTTAATAAAACGTGTATTTATTTTAATGATAAAGTTATTTTTTATTTTGAATGGATATTTACTGCTTCCTGATTATTTTTAAATAAAATATGTGTTTCCCCCGTGTAAAAATAGGCTTGAGAATAATTTTTATTTTGGTCTGATCTCTGTTGACTGTAAAGATCAGGGTTTTTCTTTGATAAAACTCCAAACCTTGAGGCGCAATACTTTAAACACTAGAAAACTACTTTCAACACTGTGCCAGACATTATTTTTGATGTTTGAATATTGCATTATCTTATCAAAACGAAAATAGGTTCGTTTTTTTACGCCTTTTTGCCTATGAACCCATAAAGGTTGATAACATTTAGAAAGGTATGCAGACTTTTGATACAATATGACCGTACCTCAGTGTGGTGTATTTAATAAATGGAGGTGTTCTGTAATCTGTTTGATCAGGTAATGGTGAACAGGGGAAAGCGTTCCCTCTCACGGACGCTGACAGGGTCGACCAGGCCTACAGGGAGAACGGCTTCAACATTTATGTCAGCGACCGGATCTCCCTCAACCGCTCCGTCCCTGACATCCGCAATCCAAAGTGAGTCCCGTATGAGTGTGTCGGTGTGTGTTTGTCTAGGGAGGAATAAGGAATATGGGAGGCATGTGGCGCAGTGGACTAGTGTGTTGGTGTTAGGATCAGGGGAGCAGGTTCAAACCCCTCTGCAGTCAGCATGTCGTTGTGTCCCTGGGCACTTCACCCCAAATTGCTCCTGTGGGGATTGTCCACAGTATTGAGTATGTAAGTCGCTTTGGATAAAAGCATCTAACAAGTGACATGTAATGTAATGTAATGTAATAAAGTTTAACAATATCCAGCGATAAGGTGTTAAGATAAACACTAAGGTGGGGCCTGTTTGATTATCAGGAGTGTATCAAGTACAGAGCTTTGACACCTCAAAAAAAGGTTCATAATTGTTTTTATTTTCATAATTTCAGCACAACTTTTACTAAACTGGTCTGATTTTAAAATAAAGTCAAAATATAAAGTGATTTAATAAATTAAGTGACTTCAATGGTGTTCGATGGCAACATTTATTATTCATTTGACTAATTTATTATGTATTGTTTATTAAAAAAAACGAAAGTGTATTACAGTTGGCAGTATCAATCAAATGCCATAATGCAACAACAGTGATTAATGAACTCTAGAATTCTTCTTTTTTTTTTTACTTGATTTTGAATTTTCTATGACGAAAGGTGATTTTTATTTTTGACTCAATAAATTACTAAATAAAGGGCTGTTCCATATGAGCCATGTTGGTGTTGTGATGCCATTTCAAAGTGCCACATCAGTCATTTGTATAGACTGTGGAATGGTGACCAGATGAAAAGCACTTCCTTTAAGAATGTTCCCGTGAAGCGCCAAGTAACCTCGGGCTAAACTGCCTTTTTTTTAAAGAAGAAATAAATCTCCTGTGTTTGTATGAGCAGTTTCATCTGAATGGGGGCAGGAACGGGCCACAGAGGGCTGAGCGTGTGCAGCTTTTCATTCCAGCCAACCACTGCAGCAGGTTATTTCACAGATTGGCACTCCATCAACCGGAAAGGAAAAATGAATCACCTGGTGGAGCTTTTGGTTGGATTGAAAACCTGCTGACTCCCTGTCCTTCCTGACAGATGGTTGTTGTTCTCAAAAAAGAAGGTTGACTATTAGATGAGAGGCCAGATTTAGAGCATGACTGTGATGTCTGTTTTTGAGGGAAGAAGAAAGAAAGACAGCAATTAGCTGATACAATTCTGAGCTTCCTGATGATTTAAGAGAAAGCTGTGGATCTTTAAATTTGGATTGTAGGAGAGAAATGTGGATCTGACTGCCTGAGTGCATGTGTTATTATGTTACAGTGTGACAAAGCAAAATGTCAGGCGAAATGACTTGTTTTGGTTTGAGAATTGTCTTGAAAGGATTTTGACCTGCTCGAGTCCATAGTCAATACTTTATAACCTTAGGATAGACACAAATGTGACTTGCCATCCAGGCATTAAATCACACAATATTACAAATGCGAAATAAATACTGAATGAATAACTAAAACACACATGTTTTGCTATCAGTAAATGCTGTGGACCCCCCCCCGATGAAGGTGCCCACATTAGGTCACTTCTGCCTGAACAACAAAGCCTTCTTATAGCACCGTTAATTTTCCTTTTGGATCCGTCCCAACTCATTACAACAGGCAATAATAGGAACAATTGTCCAGTGTATTCACAGGAGACATGTATAGCTTTACACTGACAGCAGCTGATAACACACAACACAACACCTACTGTATGCACTTATAAACCATGCTCCTGACAGCAATTAACATCGTCATTGATGTCCCCCTCTGCTGCAAGGTGTGAAGAACAGATAGACTTCTGCTCTGTTGCTCTTCAGAAGCTTTTATTCTGACTGCAGGGGGGCTGGGGTTATATTTGGAGTGTGATTTCCTGAGGAAGAAGAGGAGCTAGGAGAAGATCGGAAATTGGAAAGTGTATTGTTTTGTTTATTGTATGTATTTGTTGGCCTCTGCCCATGGACATTTTAAATCTTACCAGTATTTGTCGAGATATTCCAAGAAGAGAAGTGTTGATAATTTTGGTGATCTGCTGACGCTGATTTTGGTGATCCACTTGTCTAGCACTTTAGAACCATAAGTATGCACTTTATTTATAAAGTCTCTTTCATACAACAAGTCCAGCTTTGGAGGAAGGAAATAGACATAAAATGAACATAAACACAGGAAATAAATGATATAGTACACATACATTTAATACAATTAGATGAAATGGAACACATAATGTAAGATGGAAAATAAAACTCACTAAACAATAATATTTTTTTATCAAAACATAACATAGAAAGAACAAACATAAATTGCTAAACTTCAGCATGTCAACACCTAAGAGGCCTAAAAAGCGCTAAGCAGTCACAACTGCTATTTTATTTGTTGTCCTGGGGCATGGATGAGGCATTCATTAAGGATGAGACATTCATTAAGTTCAACATTTACCAGAATAAAGTGTGTTGAATAACACTTTTTAGAGACATGATGAGCCATATGAACCTGTTAATACTGTACAGCCTGCTGCGTTTCTCTCAGCTCTTCTCTGACTCATTAAAGAAGAAAATACTGGAAATAAACACAACAGCAACACTATAAATATCAACAGAATCAGACCCTGCTGACCTGATGCGTGACAGGAATCCGGAGGCTTCTTTCGCTCCTGCATTCACTGTAAGACAACACTTATGAAGAGTTTTCCATCATAAAGTCATCCTAACACCCTTTATCAACGCTGCAAAACAATCTGCACCCAATTCTTTCAAATTATTTAAAACATTTGTTCATGTTCAAAGCTGTAAAGGGAGCAGAGCTTTTGGTGAGCTGCGAGGTGGAGCAATGCAGCTGTGGCATAAAATGTGAGACTTTATGATTTCCAAGCCTTCTGGACAGCAGCGTTATTTGTACATTTATCATTCCCTTCCTCTTAGCCCACAGAGCACTAATGTTAACAGAGGATCCAGAAGAGCCCAGGCATGAGAAATACCAGCTCATAAAGACTGAAATTACCCCTAGGCTGTTTACGATAATGGTAATTTTACAGTTTGAGCTACAGTATATATAACTTTTCAAGGAAATATAGATCCATTTACGCTTGATTCTGATCACTAACACTGTTATTTTGTGGTGTATTGTTTGGGGTTCCAACAACAAAGCAGTTTGAATGTAATTAAATGAAACACATCATTGACAATACCAATTATGAATGACTTGAAACAAGCCACATTTGAATCCTTTAAAAGGAACAGCTGTCAGTGCAACAACTGTAAGCCTTCAATAGATACATCATAATCTGTGCTTTGTGATTGTGTCGTTGTGTAACTCTGTTGAAAGTGTGTTACGCAACCATGGTTATCATCTCTAATGTTAGGGCTTAATAAGCACACTCTTGGGTTTATGGGATCATTTGCGGCTTATTTTTTTGGCAACATCTTTAATTAAAAGCAAGCTCTTGGCTCAATCATGCACGGACTAATGAAACAGGGTCAATGTCTGACCTGACAGGCGGAAGGCTGTTGTGTCGAAGCCTGAAATCCCTCTAAACAAAAGCACAGAAATTGCATATCTGGGACACTCTGAACCTCAGAGGTCCTTTACGCTTTCCACAGGAAATACAAAGACTTTGGGCAGAGCACAGGGTGGTGGGGGGGGATCAGGTGTGTCTCTCTGTTTGGTCGAAGTGACAGCAGAGTGACGTCTGTCTGACAACATGGTGCCACAACAGTGCTCAGTAGGCCAGTACCTCCCAGCAGCATTCATTCATTCATTGCACTCTCACTCACTGTCTGAAGGGTGTGATAGAGAGACAGACAGAAGGATAAAGAGGAAGAAAGACAGAGGTGGAGCCAGACAGGCCTGAGAGACTCGGAGATAATTACTGTCTCTACAGATTCTTCCTTAACTACTCAGAGAGAGAGAGAAAGACAACAGAATGGGAGGGAAGGTCAAACCAGCAGGTGGAACACTTCATTACGTCTTATTAAAGGGTTGATCAGGTTGGGCTGAGAGCACGGAACAAAAAGGCCGGTGTTCCTGCTTCCACAAGATTTCCCACCCTGCTCTCGATTAGCATTTTAACATCTAAATGAAACAAACTGAATATCTCCATGAATCTATATGGCCAAACACTTACTTACATTAAGTCTGAGCATAACCAGCTTTTGTTTATTAGCTATTCATTGATTTCCTTCCTCCACCACATTAGTCAATGTTCATGTGTGTATAAACACTGTTGTGTGCATCGCTGAACTGAAATACCATGAATGGATTTGATCCAAAAGCAACACTGTTTAAACTGTGTACATAAAAAAATAAAGAAAATAATGTTGATATGTTATCAGTGTTCGTTCTAAAGACAAATTACAATTTTTGCAAATATGATAGACACTTAAGTTCTAAACAAGAGGACATACTTATCATGTTATGTTAGCATCATAGCTAAGGCTTGATGATAATCAGAAGTACAGTAAAACATGAAAGTTAAAAAGTTATTGTCTCATGTAAAAACTATCCTGGGATACATTAATAAATAAGAGTTGTTGTTGAAGATGAAAATGAAATGTGTGTTGCTAAGTGTTCTAAATCTTATAGGAACACGTGCAATAGGTTTTAATATTTCACTCTAGACCAAAATGTTGGACCCACTAGCATGTCTAAAAAAGTTATTATTTAAACAGGCATGACACACTTTGGTCTATGCACATCTCTAATTTTTTTCTCTGGCTTTGTGTTTTTGTGTAGCTGTATAAAGAAGCTGTATGCAGACAAGCTGCCCAACACCAGCGTCATCATCCCGTTCCATAACGAAGGCTGGTCGTCGCTGCTGAGGACCGTTCACAGCGTGCTCAACCGCTCTCCTCCACAGCTCATCGCAGAGATCATCCTGGTCGACGACTTCAGCGACAAAGGTACTGCGACTCTCAACACACACACACACACACACACACACACACACAAGGAGCACAGCTGCGTTCAGCCTAGCCTTGCTAGAAATAACTGAGTATTTGTCTTCCTCTGTCTCCTCTCTTCTTTATTTGTGCCCACACAGACGCAAACACGCACACACCCAAACCACTGAGTCATTCGTTTATAAGTGTTGGTGACTGTTGCACAAGTAACGAGCTGTTTCAAAACAAAAGCATTAGCCGGCTTCTGCAGAGGCCCAGATGTGATCTGAAGACTCTCCTGCTTTTGTACGTCTTGCTTAAGCACACACACACACACACACACACACACACACACACACACACACACACACACACACACACG
>NW_011345035.1:33471-61826 GCF_000735185.1 Notothenia coriiceps
TAGCGCGCACACACACACACACACACACACACACACACACACACACACACACACAGTGGTGAGTCAGTGTTTCAGGAATGTAGCCTCACCGGCCCAGCTGGTCATTTATTAACAACACCGGAAAGCTCTTGTGTTGAGTGTGTGTGTGTCTAATGAATCGACACTGGATAGTCACTGCTACTAACTTCCTGTCTTTATGGAAGGTTTAAAAAACACATATTTGTATGGATAATTTCTTCTTGTTAATCTAACCAGCATCCTCACTGCTGCAGGAGGGAGTGTGTTTGGAGCTAAAGACTGCAGTGACCTCTGAACAGATGGTGATGATGAGGGCAATATGTGACCCTGCCAGTGTTAGCGAGGTTAGAAAATAAATCCCCTTTTCTGATTGGTGCCCTCACACAGGCGGCTTAATCAGTTTAAACTCTGGAGTTAATGTACAGCTTTGAACCCTTGAATATTAAATTGTGGGACAAGTGCAATATTATCGCCCGGGTCTTGACTGTAGGAGGGGACGAGATATTCACCATTATGCCTGTTTCATAGCCACAGTGTGACGCATCATTTCCTGCTCACTTTTCCATTTCCTTTGATACTAAATATTGCGCTTACAGTAATATACATAGTTGAGTTAGAGGTAAGAAGAAAGGATATGAGGCATATTTTTATTGGACATTCAGAGCCAATAAAAACAGATCAGCCAATCGCAGAGACACAGATAAGAGATGAAGAATCAGAAAGCATATCAGCAGAGCTGCACAAAGCATCTTCAACAAAAGGGAGATGGTGCATTTGTTAACAATGAATCAGTATAATAATAGTTATCAAATAATAAAATACTGTGGTGAAGCAGTTGTTATGATTGCAACAATCTCACTATTTGAGTCGTTATTCAACTGGCAATGGTGAATTGTAACAAAACATCTCAAAATGTGACACATTTTGCATTCACATCTTTATGTTTTGTACAGAGAATAACATTTATCTTTTAAGAAGTTACAAAAGAGGCACGTGGACAGGAATAATGAACCCTGGTAATTTGTCTCTGTCACAAACAGGAAGGATACTTTATTATTTATTCAGATTGTAAAGAGGAGTTATAGCAGACTGTGCCTGGGTTTATTTTGTAGCAGCCTGGGGTCATTAGCATCATGTGATTTAATCAAGGACACTGTACAGCCTGCACTCTGGCATGGCACCCCTCTAATGGGAGGCTGCAGATTGATCAATATATCTGTGCTGCTGCTTCGCATGCCTGCAGGGATTTAATGAAGTGAAGGGCAAGCTTGCATTCAGTACAAAGCAGCTGTGGACAGCATATTAATGTATTCATCAATGCAGATTTATTTACGAATGAAATTATTGTTTTGTGAAGATATTTTCCTAGACATCATTAAGGATTATTGCTCTGTTTTTGTACATTTGCTCCATGTATTAAAGGTCATCTATTAAGCAAAATCCACTTTTTCATCTGTTTTATACATAAACATGTGTCCCCTCTGCGTAAAGAGACTGTGAAAGCTTCAGGAAAAAAGATTCTCTCTCTTTTTGTCCTGATCCATTTATATAAAAACCTGTCTGAAAATGAGCTGATCAGATTGTGCCCACTTTATGATGTCATAAGGATTTTTTGGCTTCTGTAACCATTAGCCAATAACCAATAACCAACCAAAGTAACACCCGCCCACCTTATCACCTAAATCTCCTCCTAGAGCACCATTGTGTTCTTTTTAACCAAATATCTCATAGAGGGGCGTGGGGAGTGGCTCTTTATTTCCATCTAAAGTAACAGACAGAGAATCAGCACTTTTGAAACAGGGCTGAAACAGAGGGGATTATGGGATGCTGCACTGCATGATCTGTTGGGTGTTTGGAGCAAAGCACTTCAGAGACATTTTTTGTATATATCTGAGACCTATAATATATTGATGAAAAACAGTATAACAGGGAACCTTTAAGTCTTCTAAATACCAAACCATCCAACAACAGTTGTATTCAGTTGCGCCAAGCAGTGACACGGTTTAAAGATGCTTCTCGTTGCAAAGGTGAATAAACAATTTCCAGAAAGGCTAAAAAAAACATCCTATTTCCCTGCCTCCTTTGAATGGCCCTCCATGAGAAATAGCTCATGTTTCACAAACACTCTGTGGCAGCATGCTAGCCGACAGTAATACTGATGCCCTGTTGCATGAATCGATGCTGTTTTGTTTTGGTACCTCACAGCCGACACGAAGAAGATAAACAATTGATGAGATGCTTTTTTAGAGTGCGGTTGTATTTTTCTGAGGTGCTAATTAGTACCCAGATTCTATTTGGTGTAATTATAGCCCCGCTGCGGAGAGGCTTTGCAGGAACAGCCTCCTCTTCTCTCCTTTCTATAATCATAATTAATACAACTATTTCTATTTGACTCCAAGCATACCTGAAGATTTAAATATGTCTGAATGTTTGCTGTAATCAACTTTTAATCAAGAAGAAAACTTTCCTCTTTGGTGTCCAGGTACATTTATGGATTTATTTATTATTGTTTCACCTATTATGCAAAATCCAGTTGTTCATGTCTTTTCTACATAAACATGTGTCCCCTCTGTGTAAAGAGATTCTGAAAGTCTCAGGAAAAAAGATTTGCTCACTTTTTGTTCGCTGAATCCATTTCTATAGACAACCTGTCTGAAGAATTTAGGCGCTGATGCAGCAGATTTAGCCACTTTATGATGTTCATAACGGATTTTTTGGGTTATTGTAACCATTGCCCATAATAAACAAAAACCAACAAGGGTAAACCCCCCCCGCCACACAGCCTTATTCACCTGATCTCCTGCCTAGAGCAACCATTGTGTTGTATTTTTAATCCAAATATCTTCTCAAGAGTGAGCTCCTTATTTTCATCTAAAGTAACAGGCCACAGAATCACACTTTTTGAAAACAGGGCTGAAACAGAGGTGGTTTGTAGGTGATTTTGCTACAATGCTATTGATCTGTTTGTGGGTGTATTTCGGATGGCCTCAAATACTTCAGTTAGTACTATTTGTTTTTGTTTTATATTATCTGAGACCTATAATATATTGATGAAAAACAGATAATAGGGGCACCTTTAATCTCAAACCTATGTTCCCTTCTCCATGTTATCCAAGACTTTGCTCAAAGTGGTGGACCCATTGGCTGAAGCTGGTGGTGTGTTTTTAAGGTNTGTTCATTTCCTTCTTGCTCTACCTTGCCCACGCTCACCTCAGTATTGTCGGAGCAGTTAATTCAGGCAGAGACTCTGGCCGTTTCTCAATCGCGAGGAAGCTTGCTTGGTAGCACATGTCTTCCAAGTCATTGCTTCAGAAGCGAGGCAAGAATCCTTCCTGGCATTCGGAAAACAAAGAGTGGAACAGGCTAGCAAGTGTGCAGGTGTGCGTCATATGAGAGGCCCCGTCTTACATTTTCCGCCACAGATTTGGGGAAATTGGTCCGTGCGCAAAGCATTGTGGGGATTTTAAGGATGCGAAGTCTACCCATGTGCAGCCTCGAAATTACCCCCAAACCAAGGACGCGGCCTCGGTGGGATTCCAAGTATGCTGGAGATTGGAACAGTCCTTCGGCGGCACTCGATGACGTAGCGTCCTTGAAATATTGGCTTGGAAGCCAGTTTACTCGAGATTGAGAAACGGCCACTGACTCACAGAAAACATGCAGACACTGAAACCTGCTGTTTTCATTTCCTCTATTTCCCTCATCTTCTTCCATGTCTCATTTATTTCCTCCTCTCCTCCTGCCGCCCTTCTCTTCATCTCTCTTTTGCTCTTGCTGTTGTCTAAACTGTTAATAATAATACATTTATTTTGGGGGGCGCCTTTCATAACACCCAAGGACACCTTACAGAGCATAGGGTCAATATAGGGAACAATTAAAACAGTGGATTTAGTGAAGTATCAGCCGGGGTAAGACAAGACAAACAACAGGAAATGGACTATAGAAGGACACAAAAGGACACAGGGTACAGTTTATAAAGAAAATGCCAGTTTGAACAGATGGTTTTTGAATGATGTTATGGAATCAGACTGTCGGATGTGTAGTGGCAGGGAGTTCCAGAGTCTGGGAGCCGAGCAGCTGAAAGCTCGAGCACCCATGGTTTTGAGGCGAGAGCTTAGGACGGTGAGAAGTCCTACGGACGAAGAGCGGAGGGTTTCATCCCTTGTGTCTCTATTTTTTACATTTCCTTTTTACCCCATTTGAATTTATATACAGTATTTTTGTCCATTGTTTATCATTCTTTATATTTTACTTTCTTTGCCAAGTACATTTCCTTTCTATTTTCTCTTTTATCTACTCTCTGTTTCCCCATAACACTTGTCTTTTTCATAGCCGACTTGTCTCCTCTCAAAAAGAACAGCTATCTGGTCCCACGTTTCTGATAACAGTATATTGGCAAAACAAATACTTATAACCCCATCAAATCTAGTTTTTAAAGACGAGTGAGGATGTCATTTTAAAATAATAAATGTGTCATTGCTCTCTAATGGGCAGACTACTGTATGTAATAAAGACTTGGCTTGAGCCAATCCAAATTCTCCAGTATTTTAACTTGGCTCCATCTTTTGTTTCCTCAAAAACCCAAACTAACCTGCTAAAGTTCTTATGTAGATGCTATAGATTTTATAACAACAAGTTTGCAGGAATCCAGCAGCTCATAGCAAAGTGATCCAGGGATCAAGTTTAACAAAGCTAGGTCTGATCTGGTAGATCCATCAGCTTGAGTGCTAATCTCTGCTGCTATTGACTTATAAAAACTTGACAGAGTGTTCGATTGTTGACAAAAGTAAATGTCAGGTTTCTATGTCAGTCCCTCAATCAAATAGCAAATGTTGTTAACTCTTTTTTTCTATTCCCACTGACATTCAACAATCATAAAGACCAAAATCCATCATAGAAATGGCAAAGGGAACAATCTTTCCTCCCTCAGTCGCCTCAATAGAAAATAATAGAATGAAGCCACAGGATCTGCTCGGTTTTGAGTATGCGCAATGATTTGAAAAATGAATAGAAATTCCTTACCGTCACCTTGACTTCTTTTGATAAGATAAGTTTCTTCTGCAACCCTCTCAGAAATCTCACTATGATGGTAACTCACCATTTGGCTGGTAAACCATTGTATTCTAAATGCAAATCATTACTAGATTTTCTGTGATTGCCCTTTTGTTTAAGATTTTTGGAAAGGAATATTTGATGCCTTACAATATATATATTTAAATGTTGTGGGCTCCCAGAGAGTTGGACTTTCTTTTTGGACTCAAGAAGAGATTAAATGATTAGAAGAGATTGACTTTATTGATCACAAGCTTTATTGATATTGACAGTGTTTGGTCACAGCAGCATAAACAAGACATTGTACATGTATTATGAATAGAACATGAACATTAACACTAAATATATAGATATCAAAAGTAGAAACAACCATGAACAGTAATTATACACACATTTTGGATACAAGTTCATCACTTTATTTGCTCTACTTCTCCCTGCATGTATGCTATCATTCTGTCAATTTTGTAAAGCCGCATAATCTCTGTTGTGGCATGTTTGATATTTGATATATTTAATAATGCTGTGATGATGTAACTGCATTAACATGAGACTCCTGCTTGGACGGATTGTTCAAACTGCTGTCTCAAAGTTTTCAGACAACGCTCATTGTATTTTACTCTTACAGCAGGGTCAAATATGTCTAGATAAGAAACCAATTAAATGCTTTTGCTGTTTTACCTGACATTCCTGAATAACCAAAAAAACACTTTGTCAGCCAAAGGACAGCTTCATATTTTCCTTTCTTATCTCATCTCTCTGGCATGTATTGGGGCTTAGACGTCTTCATAGCAGAGTTTCATTAAACCAGGGACAGTGTGAGCTCAGGTGGATCCATCATTGTTAACTGTGGTGTGTGACAGAGACCATCCCTCTCTACAGGACCACCGAGCCTCTCAGCAGGACCACCTCCTGTGATGGAAATCTCTTACAGCCTTGAGATTGATTGTCCAATTATTCGGTTGACCAGTGCCTGATGGGTGCCTGATGGGATCAATTAGACAGCTGTCTTAAAAACAAATTAGAACATTTCATTGCACAATGGATGTTAATATGCGACCCGTATTACAAGTGTGTATCAAACAATATACTTATTTTGTTCAAAATCATTTTTTTAATATAATTGGTTGCCAATTTGTTGCTATCAATTTGAGAGGATATGACATGTTTTTAATGGCGTTCATCATGTGTTGGCAGGAGAAAAATGGACGTGTAGATCAGTTTAGAGGCAGGTGATGAATGGGCACGAGAAATAAATGTCAGTGAGAAATGGAGCAATCAAGACGAATGACATTCAGCGAGGGGAGGAGGGGGGAGAGTATGTAATTGGAGGTGGATTGTTAAAAGTGGAATTAAGTAATTTATAACTTTAATAAACTTGTGTCAATAAATATTTTGACATTTATAGATCAGGCCAGATCAATCCACTGTTTTAGTCAATGTTCTACTACTTGTCTCATGTGCTGATAAAACCCCACGATCAAAAAAATAAAGCTCTATTAAGCAGTGTTTTGAATATTAAATAGGCTTCTGATCAAATTGATATTGAAAGTTGTCGGACTGGAACTTTTTCAGGGAAATCATTTCATTGACTGTCACTTGAATATTTTTGCATCAAGATCTGTTCAACTCGTGGCGTTTTTAGTTTTGTCTTCGACCAAAAGTAAGCTTTCTTGACAGTACTGACGTTTGAGAGAACAGAAAGTCTGAGAATCTTAAACGTAGGAAGCTTTTGTAGCTATGTTAGCTTTGCAGATCCAGGTTTTATTTACTATTCACAAACTTTTGTTATGTGCTACAGGTGTGAAAGGAAAACTCTGGATAATGTGAAGACCCAATTTTACAGACATTTCCCGGAGGTCAAATGAGAAAATGCTTTATTGTCTCTCTAGCAACCACTGACATTTTACCGTTTGTTATGTATGGTAGTTCAGCTAGTAACTCTGCAAATACTCCCCACATCACTAAGCCTCTGGTAGTGGCTTTTCTGAAATGAATGGGTGATTGCTTTGCTGTTGTAACTAAGCTGTTGCTATTTGGTTTATTTAACCAAAAACAAACAGAAGATATTTGATCGTGTTTCACATTCATTGTAACTTTTTTTTTCACATTGATCTTGGAAGATACGTTTGTTGTTTTTACATTGTTTTACATTGCCAATTGTGTTTGTTGACTTGTGAAGCCCTCTGAGACAAATAGGATTTGTGATTTTGGGCTATATAAATAAACTTGAATTGAATTGAATTTTTAATAAAATAATTCCTTATATGATATTGTGGTATTTATCCTCCTACTCAAGTCATAAAATGTAGTTTTAAAATCTGACTTGACGGGTTGCAGGGCTCAGTGAAAAGAGAGAGATGAAGGTGAAAGCTGAGATGGATAATGACAAGAGTAAGACAGAGAGACAGATACCCTGTGGACAGAGGCTCCACATGTCTCAATCAAACCAGTCTTACCAGCCCAGCTACAATTCATTATGAGCTCCAGCTGCATGAGAGGAGGGATGGGGGGAGGAGGCAGAGTGGTTATGGTGAGGGGAGGTCAGCTCACTCTTCATTAGGCTGTAATTGAATTTCCGCAGCCCGTGCAGGAAGGATGTTCGGCCCTCGCTCTCCCTGCAGGGGACTGTTGGCTCACTCCGGCTTCCCAACCTCCCTGATACTTTCAAGGTTAGCTCAGCTAAAGGGCTGCTTTCTCCACGGACGTCTTCGCTCGCCATCTGTCATCTACATGTGTGCACAAATGTACTCTACATGAGTATGAATTTACGCACCATGTCATGATGCTGAAAATGAGTGGAACAAAATACTAAAGGCACTTTTTGCAGAAGAAAAAAAGTTTATTGGTGGATATCTTCAGCATGTGTAAAAGCAGCACACATTTCTTTTTTATACATCTGCCCTAATTAATGTAATGCTATTTTCCATATTACACTGTTTTACATCCATATTATGCATTAATACACCACTATTGGTGTACACCCGTACTACACTGGAATTACACCCGTATTTACACATTAATACACTCATATTATACCCATGTTACACTGTTATAACACCTATATTACATTGTGATTAGACCCATATTACACCCTTGTAACATCAATACAACACCCATGTAACATCAGTATTACACCCATATTACACCGTAATTCGTAACACCTTAATGTACCTTTGGGGAGTAATCCCAACCTAATTATTACCAAGGATGATTGACGTAAAATATGTGCTTATCTGTTTATTGGAATATATCATTTTTTAGTTTTCACAAGTATCACAACAACTTTTTTTATTTAAGTATTTTTTTCAGATGAAATTTAGTTTTTGTGCTCAGGCTCTATTTCTGTATACATACATGATATACTCTAAAGGGTGGTTTCACTTATTCTGCAGGGTCATTGTTTCCCTTTTTCTTAATATTAAGTATGTTCAAAGCAGCAGAAAGACGAATATTAAAACTGTTAAACTGCATTGACAACATATTTACTCTCACCCTCCTCTACGTCGCTCTCCAGGCATGTTCAGACAAAATGTTGTCTCTTTATTTAATAAATCTGTGGGTTCAGGCCCATGGGGTAAAAGTCGTAGATTTCACACGAGAGGCAGCACGAAGTCAGCGGAGCATGTTATCGTGTTTTAGCAAGTGTTTGTTTTTTCTCCTTCTCTTTTAATTGGAGTGTACCTTGGAGATGAGAACTGTTCTCCAGGGAGGCTGACTTCATTAGCACCTGTAAGTGTCCGGGCATGTTAGCGGAAAGTGAGAGATTGAGAGAGAAAGGCATATTGGGAGTGTTACTTTTTTATTAAATGCTTGTCAGAAGATATTTAGAAGATATAATATTACAAACTCAGTGCAAAGATATCTAATTGTCCAGCTCCTCTTCCCAGATAAAAGTTGTTCACCTCAATTATTGAAGTACTTTCAACTCGGTGAGAGAGTCCCACAGAAACATTACAAAATAAAACATGCTTTGTTTTTTATGTCTGGTTTCCATAACAAATATTATTATTGTTATTACTATTATTATTATTATTTATGTTTATTCAATTTTAAGTTGAGTAGCAGTGGATATCTTATAAGGAGCGCCATTAGCATCTGCATTATTTGAAGTTTCTGCCTCCCTGCCAGCTTAATGGGAGCAATCTTGGTACAAAACAATCATAAACTCAAGTAAACCATTAAGCACATGGCGAAAGAGAAGGGGAGGAGAAGGGAGAGAAATAGAATGAGCGATGATTAGAGAAATGGCCAATAAGGGAGGTGTCTGAGATAAAGACGTGTAAGTATGTTTTAATAGTCTCCCTTGGAGAGCAGAGGTACCATTTTTGGCTGTTCAGCAAGTTGCAAAAAGCAGCTCTGAAGGATTGATGAATAGTGGCTCAGGAAACATTAGAACATTCCTGGGCCTTAGCTGAATGCACTCATTTTAAGTAGATGGAGACTTTGGAATTTTCCGTATTCATCAGGCTGCAGAATGCCTTGATAAAAACCGGCCCTGAAAATGAGCTTTAGCACACCAAGCATTCTTCCCCTCTGTGGTCTGTTCCTTCCTTTTCTTCTCTCCTGTTGTTATTATTCTCCTTTCCTTTTACCATCATTGTTCATTCCTACCCTTTCTCCTCCTGTTCGTTGGTATATATTTGATTTAACTTTATTTATTTTTTAAATGTTGACTCGTATATCTTTAATAATAACATTAAAATAACGACATTTGCAAGGGATTGGTTTATGTGAGTGGGTGTTGTGTGCGCACCTCTTAAGAACTCTATATAAGCCTTATAACTGTCTAACATGTGGTTTCTCTGATAAAGAATATATTTAATGCTCGAGAAGTACTTGAGTAAGGCTTAGGTTTACAGCCAGGGTCATTCTAAAATAAGTGTGCTTTAACGGAAGAGTGTCTTAACTCAAAGAACAATACCTACTCATCCCAAAACTCTCACAAAAATGTAATGTTTGAAATGCTAACAAGAAGTGAAGGTGATGTGAAAAATAAAATAATAATAACTCAAGGGATACTTATGATTCCGAAACACCCATGAACCAACATACAAGTGATGCCCCCTGCTTTTTTTGGTAAGAGATTAAGATTTCCAATACCGATATGTCTTGTTTCATGTTAAAGCCTGTGAATACGTTTTTACAGTTCAACATGACAGTTTTTCTTTTTATGGGGTCACTTGGACTTTTAAAACTAAAACTTGGTCCATGGGCCAGAGAAGATGTTTTTTTACCCTTTCATAACAGAAGCTAGATGACAGCATGTGTGAGGAAAAACTTGAACTTACTGATCTGAGCAGGCAGGCTGCTCTTGTGACTCCGACAATGACTCTCTCAAGGACTAACAATCCCCACAGGGATATTTTTACAGCAGTCGACAGCAGCAGTACGAGAGCCGCTCGACAGGATGAGGTTTGGAGATTTAAAGTGAACACAACATCAGTGCTGCCGCGTTAACAATGAATAACACTGACTCTTTCTCTGTTTCTGTTACTGTTATGTCTTTATGTAGTCAGTTTTTGCCTCTCTCGTATCACTGTTTCATTGTATTCTTTTTTCGCAAGGTTACCCTCTTCTTAGAACTCTGGACCGAGCATTTTACTAGTTAAGGTCAATGCAGATGCCAACTGTTATTCTCTTTATGATATAAACATAACCTCGAAGCAGTATCTTCCTTCTTGTTAACATGGAAAAACGAGATGCCTGAAATCCTATGCAGCTAAAAACTGTCTTTCGATAACGCTTTCATACATAGTGTTTTATTACATTTACGAAAGCAGGAAATGAGTGAACAACACTGATCATCTTTGAGTGCCTCGACAGTAGTCTAGCACAACAAACAACATCAGTAAAGTGTTTCAGTCCTCTATCTCAGTATGTTTTTTTGTCTAGCCAGGCAAAATATGTCTACTATTCTAAATCAGCACTCATAACGGTTACAGTCAGAATCACACTGAAAAGAATACAAAATAAATACCAAAATACTGTTTACCCAAAAAGAGAAAATAAATCATCACTGGCAGTCGTGAATGAAAACAGGAAGTCTCACTCTCACCTTTGTGATCATCAACACATGTTTCTCTTGTGTTGTTAACAGACATACCTGAAAGCAGCGGCTATACAATACCTTACCCAACTTGTTAGGACTTAGATATGATTTGGATCAGGACATATTTGGGTCTCGGTTACCAGAAACCAAATGGAAGGACTTTGTTCGAAAACATACAAGACTTTCAGTAAAGAGCCATTGATTTAGAAATGCTGATTTTGCTCTGGGTTCTCAACAAGGATCTTGTGTATTGTGTTCTAATGATAAGTGTGGGTTAGGTTTGGCTTTCCCACTGCATTTACGATATGTGGGAAGAGGAAAATGGGCCTTTGTCAAACAAGAAAAGTAATCCTGTGTATTTGTATTCAGTTATTTATGATCACTTTTTGTTCATAGTCATTCATGTTTTTCAAAGCTGATACACCATCAAATTCAAATCCACATATGAAGCAGATATTAAGTAGCTCTGATAAAGATGTCATTGTTGTGGTGGTAATGTGAAGCAGTATCATGTGTGCCTGTGCTTTAAATGTGTGACAACGCTTCAAGTCAGAGCCGTGAAATCGCCCGTCCCCCTTCTTTTGCTTATCAAAATGCTGCTTTCATCATTTTATGGTTCTGACGGCAAAGTGCACATCTGTAATACATCTCGTATCATTGCCTCAGTAGTGATTTAAGCTGTGTGTACCCCCATAGGCTGTTGTATATCATCATATACCCCTCAGCATCTTTTTCTCCTTTTTTAATGACGGTTGCAAAAAAAAGCAGCTTCAAATATTCCCAGCCTGGCACTCGGAAAAAAGGAGAATGTGTGATGGAGTTCACAGGAGCAGCAGGATAATTTGGAGGAATAAATTAGCAGCTTGGCTCTTTGGTGCTGTTCCAACATTACTGGGAAGTAATCCAGCACCTTGGAAAGAGGAAATTTGGATGCCATATTGGATCTACTCTAATTTGAGGTTAATTGAATTGAAAATCCCCTTCCCAAAGGAAAAAAAAATCTCCAGTAGGGATTAAAGAATTGTATGGAATAGGAAAATAAAGCATGTATTTGATGTTATATGCACCTGGTTCTGAACCAAAATATGTCAATGTCTACAAATAGATACATTATCCTCGTTAAACATTTGTGGAGGACAGCTGGCCACACTGCGATGCGTCTTCTTCTTTGCTCAGTTTTGATGTCTGTGACTGAATTTAAATCAATGGCTCAGAGGAAGTTGCAATGCATTCTTGGAGCAGAAAAAGATGTTCGCCTGTTTGGTCAATGGGGTCCTCTGAGCTGACCGCTGCATCAACGCTGCCTGAGCCCTCATCATGTCCAGAAATTCACATTCTAATAATGACTAATGTGTTTGCAGATGTCAGCCTGCACTCATTAGGCTGATTTATAGCCTTGCCAATTTATAGGAAACTAGCAGCGCCATATTCCAATTTATTCAGGTCAAATTAACCATTCATAATTAGGCACGGTAACCTTTCCCGCTCCCTTCTTCTTGGCTGATAGTGATGTACATGCAAAGCAAATGTTCATTGTTTAATCTCACTGCCTGTCATTAGGCAGGTTATGTAAGAATCATCCCATGCAGGGCAAAAGTGAAGCCGGAATCAATCTCTTAGTGGTTAATAGCTACTGGGCTGATTAATGGTGGTATCATGCAGGTGAAAGCTCGCCCTTTCCTCTAAAGGTGGCACCGACCCTATGGAGCCTTTCAGCTGCAGCACATATTAATTATGTGGCCAGTTTAATTAGTAATTTGTTGTACATGAGAACTCATGCATTTTACTTTACCTTCTTACAATACAAATAAAAAAAACATTCAAACGACAAAAGATTACAAGATAAAAAACAAATATAAGAGGCACATAAAACCAACAAATACTGTATAACAAAATACTTTAAAATGAACAGGGCAGTCAGAGAGTATCTAGTATTGATAATCACTTTTGTACCGTAATACACTAGATTTGAAATCACTCAAGCGTCTATCCTTCCATTTTTCGGACACATATCGAGAGTTGGGTTGTTGCAGCAGTAGTCTGAGCACGTTAGTCCAGGTGCCTCTACCTTGCAACTTGTTTCAGTTGCTCCTGGGGGATCCTGAGGCGTTCCCAGGACAGATGTGATATATAATCCGTACAGCTTGTTCTGGGTCTACCCCGCGGCCTCCAGACAGTCGGATGTGCCTTGAAAACCAAAGAAAGGTGCACAGAACATTTCGATTGGCAATCAATCAAGTGTAATTGTCTTGTAAGCAAAGTCTTATAGTATAACCTTAAACATTACACAACTATTACACATTACACTACACATTTTCCTGCCCAATCATGGGAATTGTATGTGGGTACAGTTCCTTCAATGTCCATCTTCTGTAGATGTAAACACCTTCAAATCAAAGCTCATAGTCAAACTTCAAGATTTGACTTTCACTTTGGTAAATAATCTATTTTTTTGCAGTTACTTTAACACATTGCAACAGTTTTGCTTGAGCAAACCCATTTCAGACAGTTTGCATCCCAATTAAAGCCTTCAGTATGGGCCAGCAGAGGCCTGCCAGTTAGACGTACAGCCCTCCATTCTCTTGTCTTGATTACTGCCCCTTGCTTATTTGGTTTGCTCTACTTTAATTAAGTCTTGTCAGATCTGGTCTTGCCCAAACACTCTGGTTTGGACTCTCTTGTCCGTAGTAGTCATAGTGGCTTTTGACATTGTGTGACTTGAGAAGACGGGCTGTCATTTACTCAGGCTCATTAAAGAATAAATGACAGGAAAGACAGGACCTAAGGATTGAGGGAGAGACAGATGTGAGGACCTGCTGGCTTCAGGTTTGTTAGTTTTGGCTGGTCCTGCTGTCTTCAGTGTCTCGGCTGTCCGTTAGAATCAAGAGCGTCTCCCCGAGAGGCAGCTGCTGCCAAACAGCATCAAAACAGAAGGACGAGCTGAGTGACAGAGGAAAGATGAAGAGAAGGAACAAAGGGTGGACAAAAGGAGAGCAGGAATAAAGCAGGAAGGAAACAACAGAGTGCAGAGATAAAGACATTCTGCCTGTCATTTTAACAGCGGCAGTTTATCCTGTGAAGGTGTAAAAGGACTGCTGCCTTTCCTCCATCCTCTCTGATATTCTGAATCCAATTAGTGGATGTGTAAGAGGGGGTTCCTCAGTGACAGAGGCCCATTTGTAAGACCTGCTATCTATCAGGAACACGGACGGAGGTAATATGTTATTAATGTCTGCCTATATTATGAAAATAATGACCCTTTTTGTCAGGCCTTATAAACTCTGGACGCTCACTCTGAAGCCAACGTCACTTCATTTTGTTGAAGTTTAGAGCCTGATGCAAAAAAAGTTAAATATAAATCGGTTTGTATCGTAATGGAGTTACAGGGTTATGGCCTCTATTGCATTCCACAATAGGCCCGCCGCTAGTGAAAATGTGTGGGTGGTATCTAGCTTTTCGATCAATTTAGCTGCATTGGGTAGTTGGACCCAGGCCACCTCGACCATTACATCAGCATTTGTAAAAGTATCGCAAAGGTTTGGAAAAGGCCACAACTTCCAGACTGTCTGACAGACCATAAAGAGTAAAAATGAAGTTTTTAACCCCATTGAAATAAACTATGGCAAGGTTTATCTATTTCAGTTACTGCTATGAACAAGATAACAGTAAAAGCTACACTGCATTTATCCTGCTTATTAGTTTAGGGCTGAGTATCTACAATTTGACACTGTTACCAAGACAATAAATGTTTTGATACCATCATTTGCTTAATATAAACATATTTCTAAAAAAATATGTTATATCCCGCAGATTATTGTCAGTTTTCACCAGAATCGGACCCCACTGCAATAATGACAATAATTAAGAATAACTACTGTGTAGAAATAGCCAATATTGTCGCTGATAGTCTAAATTGTGTGTATGTAGGTCAAGTAAAGGCATCAGTATTACATCGAGACTGTTTCGTAACCAGTTAAAAGTTCCTTGTCTTAACAGTAATTGGTGTAATGATGTAGAAAATGTATATTATAAAAACAAATATCTGTGCACGGAAAGTGACTGAGGAACAAATGTTTGTGAAGCAGTTTGTATGTGTGATTGAGTGTGAGTCTCTATGGTACACAACAGATTTATTTATAAATAAAACAGTTTGTGCTGCAGGAGACAGACCAGTAAGAAACACAATGGAGTCTCTCTGGAGACAAGCTAAGCATAACACTATGGTTGTCGGTTAGGTCTCTGCTTAGGTTGGACAACATGATATCTGGAACCATCCATTACCAGTTGGTTAGCACCATATGGACTTCCTGCAAATAAAGGTGGAATTAAATGCAAATGAAGTGAAACTGAGACTGAAAAACATGGATATGATGGATGCCTATTATTGTTCAGATGCCTTTAGACATATGTCACATGAATCGAGAGAGATACATAATAGTATTGATTCAATTTCAGCTTTGTTGACCTTTTACCAAACCATAATCTTTTATTTTGTCCTTTTAAATCAAGGTTTTATCACTTTAATGTTTTACTCCGCAAAACACGCTATTACTTCAGTAGTATAGGGTTCTAAAAACAGCTCTGCCAGGGTTCAGGATCTCCATCACAGGGTTTCTCTTTGATGGTTGACCGCGTCTTAACTTTGGAAACACGGTGACAGAAGACAGACAGCGAATGAAACATGGTCTTGAGTCTCGCTCCAATTTTTTGATTGACCTGTCAGATCTGACTTGACGTTTGGGGAGAAAGATTTACAAGCTCCATTTAGGACAGGATTGATTTCTGTCCAAGGCAACTTTGAGGAAAGATTCGAGAAAAACGTGTATGAATAGCCCTCCCTTTGATTGATCAATGCTTTCAGTTCTTGGTTCGACTTTTTCTTCAACTCTATATTTTTCAACTTTCCAGCAGATACTGCACATTTTACCTACATGTTCCTTTCTGCTGAGATTTCATGTATTGCTGCAGCTTTAAAAAGACTTGACATTGTTTTGATCTGAGCTGACTCATGTGTTGGATGAACAATGACTTGTTGCGCAAGTGCTTTTCAAATAAATGTTGTTTTCCTCTGACAATAAACTGAACATTTAAATGCTGAGACACTTTCTTGAATCCGTCATAGGCATTTCATAGTTTCTATGGTGAAATGTTCATGAGCATTATTGCAAGTTATGATGAGAAACAGACATTGTTGCCAAAAGGCTTTATGACTACACTTGGTAGGGGGGTGGCAATTTAATTGTCATTCCTCACAGTTGGATACTTTCTCTTTAGTGTAACATTGGTTCTAATGATTGAAGTCAAAGATATTAAAACAAGTCTCTAAAGCAAAAAGTATTGTGTTCCCCCAATAATAGTGAGAATGTTATGTAGGCCTAAAGGGAAACAGTCCTAAAGGAGCATGTGGCATAGACAGATGTCTTGTTTGATTCGACTGCTAATGCTTTAGTTTTCTTTTGATCTTTTTTGTAAGATGTCATTGAGAAGCGTTTTACAATTTGTAGACAACTTGCTGAAGCTCCTTTTGTTACTACGGCCCAATTTATCTGTCGTGCATACACAAATACACAACATATGGGGCTCATTTTTGTGAAATCAATACCATTATACTGATGCAATAGCCATTCTTAATATTGCTTTCACTGTCTTGATCTCTGTAGAGCACCTCAAGGAAGCACTAGAAAAGTACATGGTGCGGTTGCCAAAGGTTCGCATCCTGAGGACCAAGAAGAGGGAGGGGCTGATCAGGACTCGCCTGCTGGGGGCCGGAGCTGCTAAAGGAGAAGTCATCACCTTCCTGGACTCTCACTGTGAGGCCAACGTCAACTGGCTACCTCCATTGCTGGGTGAGGAACCGTAAAACACAACTTATTGGAATTACATATCAATGTACCCACTTATCTGAATCTCAACTCTACAGCCAAGTCAAAACCTTAGTTTTCGCAAAACGGAAACTTTTCTCAAATCTTTATGTTCCTTTCTTTGGAGACTTTTACCTCTCAAGGACTGTTAAGACTATAAAAATGAAAGACTCTGAGAAAGGAACATCGCTCTTTGGTTGAACTGTTCACAGCTCCAAGACATTTGCAATCTGTCAAGACGAGTCAAAAGTAGACTTTTCTTCGCCACAGGCGTTTAGAGCCAAAAAACCTTTGGAAGCAATTCATAAACCCTTTTTTGTCATTAAAATTCTTCAAACCCCATATTCCTTCCTTTGTTTCCTTCAGATCGAATCGCAGATAACAGAAAGACCATCGTGTGTCCGATGATCGACGTGATCGACCACGACAACTTTGGCTATGAGACGCAGGCAGGGGATGCCATGCGAGGGGCGTTTGACTGGGAAATGTACTATAAACGGATACCCATCCCTAATGAGCTGCAGAAAAATGACCCCAGTGAACCCTTTGAGTGAGTGCAGTTATCTTTGATACATTTGACGGCAGCGTCACAAAAACAGATCTATGCAAATCCAAATCTCTGTAATGTATAGTCATCAGCAAATGTGCATTTTTGGGAATTCCTTGGTTCACGTCCCATTTTGTCTGTTTTCTTCTTTCTTTGTCTTGCATGTGTAGTTAATGTTTGCCCAGGTAGCAGTACTGAAGTTCAAACAGAACCAATAGTCTAGGATTGCTTCCTATCCTTCCTTGACAGGCAGCATTTCATGGCATGTAACTTTAAATTAATGGAAACTAAATAAATAAACCCAGATACATATTCTGCTATTTGTAAGACCAAATAACTCTGCAAGTGATGCCAGGCACTTATATGTGTGAGCTTCGGGGGATTATCTAGACAGCACATTTCTATGACTGCATGCCAAAGACTATTTGGGTGTCCTGGGAAATACAGTAGGTATCATCAGGAAGGGTGGCTGTGCTGCAGGAAGATAAGAGACTAAGGAAGAACAAATGCGCTGCAGAACAATCCGAATCAATCCTCATTTTGTGAATTAGTCTGCTCTTCTTGCCCAATGAAATGACCTTCATCAGTGCAAATCCAATTTGAGTCGCAAAGATTTCCATTTTCATTCTGATTGACATTGCCGCAGCGGAGAATGAGGCACGGTGGGCAGGCAAAATCCATTGTGTGTCTGTGTGTGTGTGGTTGTGTGTGTGATAGTATGATTGTATCCCTGCTCTCATACTGCTGTAACTGTCTCTTTTGTCAGCGCCATCACCTTTCCCTCTGCCTTTCTTTTTGCTTCTGGCTTCACTGTTTCATTTATAAGCTTAGGCCTTGACACCATCTTTCTCCTCAAGGTCAATGGACTGAAATGGAGAATATGAACTTGAGCATTCAAATTAAATTCAGTTGACACTTGCAAAAGAGCAGGGACTAGGGAAGATGGATGAATGTTGCCAGCTGAAGAAACTAATATATTTTCCCATTTGCTAATGTTGGTAAATCACAAGCAGACCAACAACAACTCTGAAAAAATCAAATATTTTAAAATTGGCAAAATTGGTAAGTGATAACTCTAAGAAATGTCTGATCAAAAAATAATGAAAAGCTTTGAATCTGACAAAGCCCACATTTTGGTTGGCTTATAAATAGTTTGCAGTTGTTTGATGCAAATCACATTGTTTGGTGTGTTTTTGTAACTTCCTTTTTTTAAAAGAAACATAACAACAAAATAATAGAGACGGTAATTGCCTTGAAATTCAGAGCTGCACCTATTTTCTTTCTTTAGTTCTCTTTGAAGAAATACATTTTTGTGTTACGGCTTGCTGAGAACCTGGGTGCGAAAAAAAATTGATATTACATTTATTTGGAAATGAACAATGACTGTTTTTCTTGTACAAAAAAATTAAAATCAAATGTATCAATATTAAAAATTCAAAATATTTTATACCATTACTCTTAGCCATGGCGACTGTGCACACTTCACGGCTGTAATACATGTGTAAAGCCCCCCCGCTGCGTTAAGTAAAAGCACCAATTATTTTATTATTTTATGACATTTCTCTTTTTGCTCAGCCCTTTCCTCTTCACTTTATTTGAAAGCCAGTGTCAGCTCCTGGAGTAACAATGATTAATGTTCACTCAGTTGTCTGCTGTGCAAAAGCTCAGCAGACTATGAAACCCTTATGGCAGAAAATACATTATTCAAATGTCCTCAAATAATTGTATTAGACTCCAGATCTAATAGTTGATGACAAACAGTGGTTTGAGAGTTAATGCTAAAAGTAAACCGTGTTTATTGGCAAACAAGGTACATGAACATGCCTCTGGCTATTATTCAGGTAAATTAAACTGGAACCTGTTGTGTTTAAATTATCCTCATCTTCACAAGCTTCATCTGAGCTGTGAGATATTAGTGTTGTCTGTCCTAAAGCCACAGTGTTTCATTCCACACAACTCGGGGAGGTGAAGTATGTTTGTTTTTTCGCCCTCCATCCAACAAAGCTAACAATCTCCACCCCAAAAATCAGTGCCAACACAATGCTGCGCTCTCCATGCTGAGCTCACACACTCCTGTAAACTCACAACAGCTTGCAATCACTACACTTAGAGCCGTCTAACAAACCGTTGCCACCATTGGTTACCTTTGTTTCCTGATGAAAGTCTATTCACTGCATTCTCTTCTTCAGCAATGCTGTAGAGAAAAAGAGTGTGTCGGCTTTGTGTTTTCTTTATCGAGCATACAAGTTACAAGTCTTAGGCAATGAACTGCTTGGACTTCGTTGTTACCCAATCAGGCCAGTAGTGTGAAAAACACAAGAGCAATGATTATGATTGTCCTTTTTTAGAAAGATAGGAAAATAAAATGTGTTTCTAAAGTATAACAGCAGTTCACCAACATGTTTTTCAGTTATACCAGTCAGAATTATCAATGGGTGACTAAACAAATGCATTTGCATACAGCAGGCAAATACACAATTATGGTCAGGATAGAACGTACTGAAACTAACTCTCACAGCCTGTAAATTTAGACACATTTGCACATTATTTTTAACTATTAATTTGATCATGCAGCATGAGATCAGATGTAAAAACCTTGCTTTTATATTTAAGGAAAAAACGTTTAGTGAAAACAGAGTAATAATTGTTTTAATATGTATTAGCAGGGCTCAGAGGCTTCCATAGAGAATACATGGGTTTAACAATATTATTAGATCCATTTGATTAACTTTCTGATTACAGAAATGTGGTTATGGTGATATAATAAGATACCTCTAAGGATAGAGGGTGTCGTTTTTTCTCATACTGATATTCTGAACAATCTGTGCTTATTGTATTAGCTGTAAAGTGTCTTTACTGTAGGCTATTTTTATTATATGTACAGCACTTTGGCTCAACCAAAAATTGTTTATAAATGTGCTATATAAATAAAACTTGATTTGATTTGATTTGACCTCAAATGTCATATTGACATTTTATTAAAAAAAGGCACCACTTAAATTACACTTGAGGTCAGTTAAAAAGTATTTTTTTGTCTGTTCATATCTTTTTGCAAAACTGTATGACATCACAGCAGAGAGATTAGAAAAAGATGGATGTAGAGAAATGTTCTCTGTGAAAAACCATGCTAAAGTCAAATTTGGATTCCCTCTTTGTCGAGTGTTGTGTGTGAATGTGTCTCTTCTGTGTCTTGCAGGTCACCAGTGATGGCAGGTGGGCTCTTTGCTGTGGACAGGAAGTGGTTCTGGGAGCTCGGAGGGTACGACACAGGTCTGGAGATCTGGGGAGGAGAACAGTACGAGATCTCCTTTAAGGTAAAACATAAAACATGTCACCACCTCGCACAGATATACAGTGTGGTGTCTGAGTGAAGTGTTGGAAATACTGTAATGGATACTCATTGGGACCTTGGTTTAAATGTTAAGTGTTCACTTAAACCTGACAAAGAGAACTCTTCCATATTTTGTGTTCCACATCAGTCGGTGTTTGACTATCAGTGTGTTTCATAGTAATACACATACCTACACTGTAGCTATTTGAGTTGCTGATTTTTCTTTTTTTAAAGTATAGTGTAATTGCTTTATTGACACTCACATTGTCCGTATGTTTATTATGCATCCTTATATACATATAAAATGCAGCACTAGATATGTTTTTGTATGTAGAACAATGATGATTAAATCAAATCTGAAATATGTATTAGTATTGTATTCAGTTATTATTTTAAATAACCATCCTAACTCAAAAGGCTTTGAAATTGTTTTTTACGCTCTGCCTTTACTGTTGTGCTTATTTACGGATACTCACAGACTGGGAAGGACAACATGTCATCAGTTATGGGATGTTTGTCCCAGTTTCTTTCAGAGATCATTCAGAAGAAATCCAGGGGCAAGGCAATTACTTATCTCAATTGCTTATTATGAGCTGATTTGTTTTAACATTAAATTGCTTTGAAGGAGGAAAGAGTATGTTCCATATGCTTCTCCTAATGTTTTATTAGTTTACCCAAAGCTATTTAGCTGAATAGCTTTAGAAAAAACATAGTTAAGCCTATGAGACATTCCCTATTATGGTTTCAACCCTTGTTTTAGTCATTTAAGATAAACCTGCTCTGTTGCATGGAAGACTCTCCACATTAATCATACTCAGAACACCATATTAGATTATGCTTTTCTCTAGTGCTTCAGCATGAATTATTCTATTGCGTGACCACAACTGCCTGCGACTTGGCCAGCATGTTGAACTGGTCTCTCTCTCCTCCCCTGCGTCCGTCAGCGGGCTCTGGACGGACAAAAAGGCCGTCATAATAATTCAATCACTGCTCTAAAGAGGAACGACTTTTGTCGTCTCACTCAATTAAGCACAAAGGCCTCTACTAGGTATTTGTATTCTATCGGACATATACGTTTCAACTTCTACTGCTTCTTCATATTAATGTTTAATCTTTTTTTTTATTTACTTTTTCTTATTGATACTAAAATAATAGTGATGCAACATATAGGCTAGGACATTCATGGAAGCTTTTATATTTGCGGTTTTAAAAGGAACAAACCGAAGCTACGTAAAAAAGGAACGCATTGAGCAGAGAATAGCTTTCAAGTCAAGAAAGACACATTTCTGATCCTTTAATATAACTGACAAATGAAAAAAACGTTTCTGAATCTTTAATCATGTTTTCAGAAGGTCTTGTTTTTTGCTTCATTTGGAATGACATGTAGAATCTGTTTGTTGCGTTTACTGCATGAACACAGGCATAGATTTACATCTTCGTGAAACGATACACATATAACAGGTACTTACTCCAGAGTGATACTGTTGGTCACAAACTCCCCTGGGTATGCATGGTCAAAGAAATCTGGTTTCTCCAGTTTACGCCTAACGCAGATTTATCTTTGTCTACTATCTTCAAAAAGGATACCAAAGTCTGGTTTCTACAAATATAATGAATGATATTAAGCATGTTTATGTAAATACAGGTGATGTTGTAAATGGTTCAACAAAGCCATCTGCACTGTAGAATAGTGGCTGGCACCAATTGTGTTGCATTTTCTGACTTGTTTTTGTAAAGTCCTCTATATATAAAGTAGTTATAATTGTCTTTAAAAGAGACGGCAAAGCAATCTCAGTCCATGGTGCTGTGGTTTGAGTCTTAATAGTTTGAGGTAAGCATATTGTAGAGTTGGTGTGTTTGAAGTGAGTGATGAGACTTTCAATTTAATCTGACCGGCACAAAACTCAAGCTCCAGATCCTTCCTGCCGCGAGGCGCCCTGTTATTGAGCTTGAGTGTTTCAGTGTGGGATGAAGACGATGGAAAGGATTGGCACAGCAGGTCAGACCTTCCCCACAGCAGATGCAGAGAGGGTGCATTTAATCTGCCATTTCCCCCGATTCTGTTTGTCAAACCTGGAGTGGTGCAACAAAGTTGACAAGGAGTAATGAACTGAAATAGCAGCCAGCTGATGTCCACTCCGGAGAATCAGGAAGGGGAGCGATGCAGAATAACAACAAACTGAATGGAAATTATACAGTCCAAAAGAAGAGTCGATCAGTCGGGATGAGAAACATTTTCAAACAAATATTCTTGGAGAACACCCCACTACAAAATCATTTGAAAAGTGGGTCAAATTGATCATTTTCAAAGATCAATTAGCTACTGTTAATCAATGAGATCACTTAGCCACACTTTTGATGAGCAATGAACCGGATAGTTTTTTATGATTACAATAAATTATACGTCACCCACAATCTGGCTTTTTAAAATACCCATACCCTGTGGAGTTAAAAAGTTGCTCTGCTCTCCAAAAGTACCCTCACAAATCATGTCAGTCTTTGTCATTTAGCAGAGAATTATTGACTGGTTCTCTTTGATCTCATTTACTCTGTTTGGTCTTTATGCTATTTACAAACACATACACTTTGGGATGATTTCCGTAGGTTGTTCTGAATTGTGTTCCAACTCCTGCACTCTGCATAACATGGGGTTAATACCTGAGGTTATTTAAGCTTGTATCTAACCTGAAATAAAATATATTTACCTGTTTTTAATCTCATATTTATGTAGTCTTTTTATCCTCTCCTAGGAAGCAAGACCCATAGCTTCCAACCGTGTACTTGATGTACACATTGCTTGATGTTTCTCTGTCATCCTCCCACTCTTCACATCGTTCCGTTTCTTTACATCCTAACCTTCTTTTCTCCTCATTGCTTTGTCTTCATCATCTCTTCCCAAGTGTTGACTTTTTCTACTCTTATGTTTTCATCCTTCTTATTTCTTGACCTAAACAGCTCATCTGATATACACACTGTTTAGTGAAAGAAACACCAGCACAGAACTGGTCTTTATCACGGCTAAAATATCTCTCTCTCTGCGTCTGTAGGTGTGGATGTGTGGTGGCCGGATGGAGGACATTCCTTGCTCGAGGGTAGGACACATCTACAGGAAGTACGTCCCCTACAAAGTTCCTGGTGGGGTCAGCTTGGCCAGGGTGAGTCTCTGCAGATGGTTTTACAGAATGTTGATGTAGACACAAGGACAAACAAGGATGTATAGATCGTTGCCTTTTTAGTTTCTGTGCAAACATCTCATGGGCTTTTACGGTGTATGTATGGAGATTGAATTGAATGCCAATCTAATTTGGTCCTTTGGGTCAAAATGGTTCCTAATCTTTACTGATAACAATGAGGTATGTGGATCACTCTGAGGAAAAAGGAAATGTTTTGAGTCTAATAAATGCATGTTTTGGCTACTTAAAGCGTCACTAATTCCATTCACCTTCATTGTATAAGGGAGGTTGCAAAATCCTCTGCATCAGATATCGACAACGACTTTGAATCAAAGATTACAGTTTTTTTGGTACTGACTTTACTGTTTTGATAACACATTATTTCCAAAGCCATACATCCTGCAAGATTTAAGAAAAACGTCATCAACTGTACAGAGAAAATGTGGTTCTCAGGGTGCACAACTCCATATGTAAATATAAATGAATGAATACATGAATTGCCTTAATTGATGTCACTTGAGGGTTGGGGTTAGGATGGTGCTGAAGACTACAGGCTCAGAAATTGAAAAAATCTGTTAGACTGGCGTTTGAAAGGAGTGAATTTACCAGACCGATAGCTGCTCCTCATCTTTTGTACAGGCTAGTAGCACAAGGTAACATTAAACACTACTAGCATGTCACCTCCAAATCTCCGACCCAACTGTCTTGAGTTGCTTTATGAATCAATCTTATGGTCCTCAATATACAATTTACATTTTTCCAATATTGAGCTTCCACAAATTGGACACAGTGTGAGACATTTTTAATAAATAATCATCTAGCCTGTAGCTGAATCGTATTCATTATGCATGACTCAGCCTCAGTCTGACACCTGGCTCTGTTTGGCTTGGCTGAATGTGTAATTAAACCTCTTGGCTTCCATCTTTGCCTCGTCGGTCTGACCATTGGCCCTTCACTGAGGTTGTATTCAATGCTGATATCAGACAGGCAGCAGGTTTATTAATACAGAAATACTTACTGTACCTGAGGCTGGGACGAATGCTGTTATTTCCCCTGTTTCCTCTGTATTTAACTTTCTATTTGAATAGATGTTCTATAGCTGTTATATTGCTACTTGTCAGGAATGGATAAGACTGTAACTTTGATAGAGTAATTATAACATATAACTTGATTAACAAACCATTCTTTATAATTTGGGTTCTTATGACTGGCATCATCTCAGTTACACACAAAGTCACTGACACCATGGAGGCAGCTGTTTTCAGGGAAATCTCACAAGAGCCACTTGTTGCATTGACTTTTGCAAGAGACATATATGTTTCAAAAACAAAAAGTGTTCAGTATCGCCTTGTATTCTATTTCAATATTAACACATAGATGATTCTGTGGGTGAGTGTCATCCATTGAATGGTTTCATGGCTTGAAAAACAGCTATTTTTTGGTGTGTGTGTGTGTGTGTGTGTGTGTGTGTGTGTGTGTGTGTGTGTGTGTGTGTGTGTGTGTGTGTGTCTGTGTGTTGACTTTGCCACAGTCCTTACATTTTATCACCCGATTAACACTTCTAGGAAGGTTTACTTACACAATTAAAATGAGCAAACATAGGATACATTTGTCTCCAACAGGAGCAGATTTTTTTCAAAAATAACACACTGTTAGAAATGGCATGTATGTAACCCTCCTGTCCACAAGAGGCACTGTGTAGGGAAGCAGGTAGAAGTTCCTCACAGGCTATAAATGGAGGCCTCGATGAGGACTTCCTCCTCTTTGTCCTCAAACACCCACACCAGGATTGAGTGTTTGCTAGCTGTTCGCCATGTGTCTTTTGATTTAACAATGTAAGTAGAATTATCTTTGTAATTTCGATGTTTGCACTTGAGTAACCTCAATGGTATTAAACACATTTGTTGTTCAATGTATTAATGAATATAATTTAATTCCAATTTGATATAATTACGGCAGACCTATTTGTTAACTTTAATTTGCAAGTAATATAAGTATATTTTTTAATATGCAAATGCTGTAATCAGTTTGTTTCACCTGTTCTACTAGAACCATTGGCAACAGCTACCATCCCACCAACATAGCCTGATATAATAAAAAAAAAAGAAGTTTAAACTCCTGTCTCCTGATGGTTTGTGGCTTCAGTTTGAACATTCACCTCCAACAAATGGTCCTTCGAGCCGGAGACTGACCCACACTTCACACAGTGACCAAATGACTGATTCCGCGACTGATGACATGCAGACAATGGATAACCCAACAAGGAGGTCAGGCCGATTGCTACTGAGAACATGGTGGTCGAAAGTGACCCAGACTTAACCCAGCTCCTACTTTACAAGAGGGCCCATGTCAAACATCACCTAGGCATCCACACCTTGCCCATCAAACAGAGCCTAGCCGTATCACCCTGACCTTATTGCCTACCCCTCATCTCATCGCAACAGTACGCCTCCTTGAAATTAGCCAAAGCCCCACAAAGCCAAGTTAGGCCATCGTGACCTAAGGGGCTAGACGCCAAAGAGATGGACGGCCCCCTGATTGCTATGGCCACGGTGCAAGGCAGCAATCCAAAGATCTCAGGTCATAGTTAACGGAAGTAAAGACAACACTCGAGCGAGTCGGACATCCAAGTGTCCTAACAGGCTGCCTGATACAAGTCGACATCAGAGCAGTCGCCACACCCTAATGAGTGATCTCCAGCCAGAGCCCAGGAAAAGAAGGGAAGAAAAGACGAGCTGAGGGCCTTAAAAACAGCAATGGAGGATAAAACAACTGATGAAAAATCAAGTTAATTGATGAAAGGGGCCTGGAGCTGCCAGCAATTCAAGAAAATGCACACAAAGAAGAGAGAGAAAATGGCAGACGGGGGAAATGAACCAGACGTATTCGACTAAAGAACAAGACTTGAGCAGCACAACTTGTCACGAGTTCATAAAACACAATCTTTCGAAGAGAGGGAGGAGCCGTGGCCGCAACCTCATCTCTCAATGGAAATGAGCAAACGCTTATTTATGATCTGCCTCCATCCAGGATATCACTCCTGCCCCCCCAAATTGACATATGCTGATCTCGCTCTCATTTAGCTTTAGCTCCCCTGCTCCCCAAACTACCTTTTCCAGAGGACTACTAAGGCTCCCAAACATGTCCAGGCCCAACTAAACAGCAAAGCATACCACAGCCCAGGCTGCCCTCCTCCTCAGCAGCACTGCCGAAACGCAGCAACATCAAACCCCCATGTGGAGGCCAAGCTGTACCTTTCCTTTTCACCTTGCATCTGCTACAGTAAGCCCCCGCCTTTGATTCACCATGGACCTGTACTCGGCACGCTGAAGCCCCTAACATATGACAGCCATGCCTGGTAGCGAACAAACCTACCTTACCGGAAGTCGCAGCCAACGCAAGCCCATGCCTCCCAGCACAATCCGGTTACGCATGTTCAAATCCAATATGTTACAAGTTACAAATGTGGATAACCTCGCTTTCATGGTATACCAAGACCTCTCTATCCTGTGTGTCAAAAGTGGTCCGAGAGAGGAGTTGCCTCAAAATGCCCTCGACAACATCCCCATCTGACAGCAGCAGTAATAAAATATCAAATACTCTTGGAACAGTCAGCACCCAGAGCTAGCAAATGGCCAGATCCAGCATGCATGATGCAAGGACATATTCCACTGCCCTCTTAGCACTCAAAGAAAAGTATGGCAGCCAAGGCGCCCAGTTCGAGAAATAGTGAAATACTAAATGCCCCCATTTGATTCGCATAAGATACGGGAAGCCTGATAATCTTCCCTGTCTATGCCATGCTCTGGTTGGACACGTGCGTCCCTAGAGGGTCTGATGGGCAATAAGATGTGGTCCCATGTGGAACAGACTCCCTCATAAACCGTGCGTAAAGAGATGATTAGTATGAGAACTGCATAATCGTGGCATCTAACCGCACAAGCAACCCAAACCTATACCCTCCTTGACCTATCAAAATGGCTAGAGTGAAACCAGAGCAAAACCATCACAGAGAGAGCTTTGAGCTCCACAGACAGAGAAACCATGGACTGGAAAGACGCCAGCCCCCCCACCGAAAAGTCCCCTATCTACCGTCTAACAGCATCTAAAGGAGGCAACACCAAAATACTACACCCAAAAAGAAAGATGAATGTCGAAAGGCCTAAAGCCCTAACTGCCCCTACTGTAACGTTAAAGACCATTCCTGGGTCTCATGCACAAATTCAAGACCTCCAAAATGAACAGTTCAAATGGATCAAGAGAAAGGCAGATGCATTAAATGGCGGATAGAACCATAAAATCGGACAAATGCCACCTTAAAGGT
>NW_011345035.1:61851-62594 GCF_000735185.1 Notothenia coriiceps
AAAAACAAAAAGTGTTCAGTATTGCCTTGTATTCTATTTCAATATTAACACATAGATGATTCTGTGGGTGAGTGTCATCCATTGAATGGTTTCATGGTGTGTGTGTGTGTGTGTGTGTGTGTGTGTGTGTGTGTGTGTGTGTGTGTGTGTGTGTGTGTGTGTGTGTGTGTGTGTGTGTGTGTGTGTGTGTGTGTGTGTGTGTGTGTGTGTGTGTGTGTGTGTGTGTGTGTGTGTGTGTGAATGAGAATCCACAGTTCCTCACTTAAGTCCATTCAACATTAAAGGAGATAGAGCCATTGAACTCTACTTCACCTGGAAAGTTTTGCTTCGAAAGTGTGTGTGTTTGTGTGAGTTTTTTTATTTTATTGTTGTACTTCTGAAGGCTACAGGATTTGTATTTATACTTTACTGGAATGCTGGCTGAACTTGTACTTGTTCATTCATTGCACCATCCATACCTCCAAGGCTGTGGCCATCTGTGTTCCCAGACATGCGTCCGTACCTCAGAGGACAGGCTCTGTCTCTTTACTTATTTACAACTCGAAGGCTTCAGATGAATTTCCTATTGCTTGGTTGTAAATCCTTAATGTTTGCAATTGTCTAAGCTTAAAGTGGACCTATCATGTTATATTTGAATAATATATTGTAGGGCCATACCTATATAAAACATGTCTGTGAAGTTTTTTTTTGAAAATACCAAACAGATCATGCATTTTAGCCAAGCCTCATTTCGCTCTATTCCA
>NW_011345035.1:62610-75808 GCF_000735185.1 Notothenia coriiceps
AGATCATGCATTTTAGCCAAGCCTCATTTCGCTCTATTTGCTCTATTCCAGCCCTGTCTTTACAAGGGGTGATTCTGTGGCAAATGAGCTGCAGCTGACCACGCCCCCCGGCAAAGGAGGGGGGCGAGGCACGAGCGTCATGTTACCATGCTGCTACCATGCTGTTACCATGCTGTTGCCATGCCACGCAACCTCTCATTTCCCTGATAGGTGGAGAGTTGGCCATATAGGCGGAGCTCCCCGTTTCTGACGTCAGAGATATTTCAAATCTGGATCAGTCTGTATCAGATCCGTTGCAGCCCCGTTTTTAGAGATTTTGGCATGGAGGAAAAGAGTGAGGGATGTGTTTTCTGACACTTGGTGAGTTCCCTGACACACCGGGGACACATATTCATGTATAATAGACGTACAAAAGTGCATTTTGCATGATAGGTCCACTTTTAAATAGGCTGTTGAAGAATCTGTCTGCCCTCCAGTCATCGTTGCTTACATTTTCAGTCACCTCGTCTTTTTTGTTTCACTTGCATTCTAAATTTAGAGGATTTCATGTTAGTTGAAGGAAACAATGAAACCAACAATCTGACACGTTTGTTATGGTGACATCTTTTGTGCTCTTGAAACTGACAGTACTTTTGAGTTGCACATTATTCCTATTGAAAACACAATACATCCGCACTCATATGATGACAACGATTATAGAAGAGCCATATACTGTAAAGTAAAGTGGAGATACCCAGCCTAAACATGCAAACACACAAATCAGCTCTCATGTCAGCAAGCGTTTTGGAAAAACTGTATAATCTAAGATGAGTGCTCTCCATTGGCTTGTAAAAGTATACATTATAAAGGAGGCAGGTTTGTAGATATTTACAACTGACACAAATGCTCTTTCTTTTACTTACATGGTTTGACAAGTTCCCAGTGTCCCCTGGAATATTATTTGCTGCAGAAAGTAGACTTGAAAAAGCCTTAACACCTCATTTGAAGGCGACTGTTATTTAAAGTAGTGCTTTTGAATAATAAAGATAAAAAATAGATGTTTTTGACGGTTTCACATAAATATCATGTATTTCGGCTCTAAAGACCGCAAGTCATAACAAGTCATGTGCTTTTGATTAATTTTAAAATGAAAATCATCCTTTATCTAATGAGAGTTTCAGGTAAAAGGTTGTACCTGTTTTAATTAAAATGCCACGTGAAAAATAATAGCTGGAAATAGTTAGTCTTTTATGTTTCCACCTTGTCCTGTACATTAGCACAAATTGGACTATGTATCTTAAATGTTTCCATGACTCACGCCTTCCGAGACATGATGACAGGTACTGAAAGATGACTGGCCGCCTTTGATCATCTTGTAATGTCAGATGAATAAAAACATCAGGCTGGCAGCATATAAAGATGATGTCTTACTCTGTTTTTAATGAAGTCCAGAAACACAAAAATCTGCTAACAATCCACATGATTTGAATACTGTGTGTACATACTATAAACAGAGTATGATAACGTGTCCACATTGCTGGCAGCTGTTTTCCTACAAGATAGTGTGCAATGGGAATCACTTGACTCTTATGACCTGAATCAGTGGTGGGTTTTAGGAGTGGATTAGATATATTGAAATAGATCTGAGCTCCAAATTGTCACCTCTTAACCCCCAATCCTTGTAAACAACCACTTAAAGCTGCACTCCTCAATATCCAAGGTAGCCAATGGATGTAATGACTGTGTAAAGTGAGTGGCCTTTCTCATAATGACCAACCCACAGTGAATTATCTCCTTACTCTGCAACAGAATAAGCAAAATATATTAGTTTACATCCATTGCTGCCCGATCAAAATGAGAAAACTGAAAATCCCTTTTGTCTGGCTTCTTTCCTTGCAGGCACCAATTTATTGTCACGGTAGCTCCAATGTTTGCACACAAAATATATTATTTTCATTTCAAGTTCATCCATATGGAATCTTTAGCTTTAACATAAGAGTTTTTTTCTCATTTCAGAATCTGAAGCGTGTGGCCGAGGTGTGGATGGACGAGTACGCCGAATACATCTACCAGCGCCGGCCTGAGTACCGTCACCTGTCAGCAGGAGACATGTCAGCCCAGAAGGAGCTGAGGATCCGCCTCAACTGCATGAACTTCAAGTGGTTCATGGACAAGGTGGCCTGGGATCTGCCCAAACACTATCCACCAGTGGAGCCCCCTGCTGGAGCATGGGGAGAGGTACAGTCAGCTCCCATACCTTAAACACAAAAAGGGTTGAGGAATTAGTCTCAATGATAGGTTTGCCAAATGTAAAACCATGACTCTAAGATAAGGAATCTTTGACATCGGAGCATCTGAAGTGCTGTGTTAGAAGTTTACGCTTTAGAGCAACTATATCCAGGGTTGTTTCTTTCACCTTTCTTTAAAGTTCTTTTTTTCAAGACAAAGTTTGGGTGTGAAAGTGTCTCTTTAGTTATTAATGGGTCCATATCTACCTTAAAATCATAAGCATTTGTATGTGATTTGGTAAAAAGCTCAGTTGACAGTACTCCTGAATATAATGAAAAGTTATTCAACCACATTTTTGATATTTTGTGTTTTTCTATTTTTGTGTTGTCACATTCTAAGACAAAAAAACGATTTGCCACGAATCAAGTCGACATTTTAATCTCAAACGCTGAGCATCTTGGTTTTGATATTTCAATATAACCATTAGACCATTAGCATCATTAGTAACAGCTTCTTCTAAAATAACTCAAGACGCTGTCAAGAAAATTGTGGCCATTTGGCTGTAATAATCCTATCTGTCTGTCGCAGCAGGCTGAAATCTGCTCTGACAGCACTCAGAGAGGAGAGCACATTCACTCAATGTGAATCAGAAACTCATTTGCATTTAATTGCCTCCCGAAATATACCAAACTAAGGGTCTAATTCGAAAAACTTGAATCTGCCTCAACAATTTAGTGCCTGTGTGATGGTTTTATAGGAAAAAGCTCCAGTTAATGTCACAGACTTAAAACACCTGTCGTATAAATGATGATCCAGTCGGTTGACGGGTTTGTTTACTTGTGTGAGACTTTGATGATGTGTGTGTTTGATTGTAGGTGCGTAACGTGGGAAGTGGCATGTGTCTGGAGAGTAAACACGTTGTATCCGGGAGTCCCATCCGCCTGGAGAGCTGCGTGAAGGGGCGGGGCGACGTCAGCTGGAGCCATGGACAGGTGAGCAAATCGAAAAAGTCAGAGTCAAAGTCAACTTTATTGTCAATCTTTCAGTTTGTGCGTACAGAAAGAGAGATCTAAATACCGTTTCCCACTATCCCGAATATAAGAATAAAAATATGTATACAAATATGTATAAAATATATATCCTATACTGTATAAACACAATCAACAGACACATTTATACATGTGCACACATTAAGAAAAAGAAAAACACAACAATAAATATATACAAAATAACAGTCACTTCAATATCTTTGGGAATGTACATTAGTGCAAGATTATATATTTATTGTTGTGTTTTTCTTTTTCTTAATGTGTGCACATGTATANTCCATCGGTTTGGGGTTTAAAATATAAAAACAGTAATAAGCCTTATCAGCCATAACTATCAACAGAATTGCATTGCCAGGCAACAGCTTGGGGTGAAAACAGTATTTCCGGTCTCAAAGTTTTCATGATAAAACCGGAAGTATTCCCCTCACTGTCAAATTATTTCACAGTGATATATCTGCAGTCCTCATCCACTAAAAAACATCAGTTTATCCTTGTTAATTACACAACATTGATTGGTTTACATTTTGTACAATGCTTTTTGTGTTTTTAACCTTCGATTCGGAGAAACAAATCGTTTTTTGGGAGTTTCGGATGGCCGAAGACACTACACTATCCATAATCCTCAGCTATCATTTGGGACTACAACATCCGCTTTGCTTGACAAACCCTGTGATTAGTCCTCAAGCTCTGTGATTGGATGTTGGAGTGGCAGTGTGCCAAGGTTACACCGAGCGTCAAACAGCTCTATGGCACGTCTCTACTGGGACTTGTAGTTTTAAAAGACGTTTTCGTATTTCCCATAATTAGAAGTTGCCAGTGTTAAAGTGTGTACACTGGTGTTATCAAATTTAAAACATATAATTAATAAATGGGTGAAAATTGCTTGTGTCCATAATGGGCAGCATTAATATACCCACAAGACTTATGACTGCTCTTATGTCTGTGACCCTTCCTGTTGTTAATTGATAAGCCACATGCACTTGTCAAGGTTCAGAGGCAAATTTAGCAAATATGGCATTAACCATCAATCATCTTAAGATAAGATAAGATATACTTTATTGATCCCAAGTTCGGAAATGTTTTTGTTACAGCAGCATGTACAACATGCAATTTATCATACTTTGTTCTACTCCACTACAATTCAGAGGTTAACCTGGTATTTTTACTCCACTACATTTATTTTAGTTACTTTGCAGATTATGATTAATGATGTGAAATATATACAACCCTTAAATCAGTCAAATTCAGGGTCAAGTGCCAAAATAAACTACGCAATATATTAGACGTTAAGTACTTTGTCAGGCTTAATATTTATCTGTAGATACCCCCAAAGTTTTTTTTCTTATTCAAAAGAAGACCTTAACTTAAAGTATTCTTTATTGTTTGAATAAAGCCTTATTAGTTTGTCTGTTTTGCACATCCTCCTGTTAATATCTTTGGACGTCCTGCACTAGCTGTTTTATTGTAGAGATCACTACAGTATCTTCTTGATATTTTCTATTCTATATTTCTATCATTGACCTTCTACTTTCCCCTATTTTGTATGTAGGCTACTCTTAATATTTAAATGTTTTCATCAAATATAACATATTCAATAAAAAAATGCAATAACCTGCTGTAACCACCAGGCGGTGCGGGTTAAAAAAACTGTCAAGTTTACAGTGTTGACACAATAAATTATACTTTATGAAGATGTTACAAATAACACAAAGCATACGATGCCATAATAACTTTGTATTATTATTATTAGTGTAGGACACTTGTGTATGTATAACATCTGAAGATGTGTAGTTTTATTCATATTTTCACATAATTTTACAGGATATTGCTATATTATTTCACATATTGTAGTTATACGCATTAATATCTGAGATATATCCGTCATTTAATGGTAAGCTATTGAAATTCTGATTCCATTGATGTGTCTCCCATCACCCAAAACCCCTGACTATTCTCTTGACTCAGTATTTACATAATTTAATTAAAAGAAAATCACTAATATCTTTAAAAACTAACAGTCCTTTTCTATAAGCTGTGTACCGTTATGGTGTAAATATAACCTATTTACCAATTGGATCAAATATAAAAGTCAGCCAAATTACTATTGATACTACAAGGAGACGTATTGTGTGAAGAGAAATTGAAGATGTTGTTTAATTGCCGATATATTTATGATCCAAGTCATATATTCAGTTTCGGCTGCATTTCTTCCAGTTTATCCAGAAGTCTTGTAATCAGGGCTCTATTAAATTGTGAAATACGGCAGATGTGTGATATTCAATGCAGCCTAACCGTGTATTATCATGCCGTTATGTGATGACTTTCAAAGAAAAAAGCAAGCACACTCAGAATAAAGTATTCTTTTCTTTTCTTTTTTAAATGTTTTCAGATTTCACATCACAAACACCATATCCCAACGTGCATTGCGGCTAAAACATCCAATTATCAAGCTTCACCGATAGCTGAGGATTATTCGTAGTTCAATGTTTTAGCCTATCAAAACCTCTGAAAAAAGAAATGTGTCTCTCAAAATCGAAAGGGAAAAATCTATGGGAAAAACACAAAAGCAGTGTACACAATTTAAACCAATTAATGTTGTGTAATTAACAAGGATAAACTGATGTGTTTTAGTGGATGAGTACTGCAGATATCACTGTGAAGTCATTTGACAGTGAGGGGAATATGGTTTTATTATGAAAACTTCGAGACCGGAAATACTGTTTTCACCCCGTGAGGGTTGTTGACGCTAACTTTACATAGGGGGAAAGACATACACGTTCTCCTGGCGAGACCTCAAATAATCTTCGTAATATCTATCAAACTATATTTCCTACACATCCACTGGACGTGGATTCTAAAAGTACAATATACACTTCTCGCTAGAAATCTAATCAAAAAGCTATTCTACAATTTAGGATTTTCCAGAGAGGGTTATTTGTGAATATACGACCCTCCGGAGCGTTTGCAATTGCCGCAAATTGTTGTTTCTTACACGACCAATAGAGGTGGTAAACTTTAAAGCGTGACTATAGGTCGTAATAAGCTGCTGAACAATCAACCTATTTGGTCGTATGAGTTGGAGGACTTGTTGCTTAATTTTGCTCTCAAAGTGCACCAGATTGATGCATTTAACTTCAATATTAAAAAAAAAAAAATCTTCCCGGGGGAGCATGCCCCCAGACCCCCCTAGAGGATGTTTGGTCCACCCACCACTTGTAAAAAATAGCACTTTACCCCTGCTTTTTGACTAAATTGACCTCAACACAGGTTTCAAATACTTTTACCTTGAGGCACATTAAAGTATGTCTGAATCAAGGAACAGTGGTTGACTTTTCAATTGCAGCCATGCAGTACACCTGTCAATCAATGCAGAGAGATGTTGAAACCGTTACAGCCCTTTAAATTACAGTTTAAGTTGACTTCCAGAAGTTAAAGCTATTCTTAAAAATTGAGTTTTGGATACATTTGGAAAGCAACACACACCAGGCAACCCGCACAAGCTTGTTGGGGTGTGAAAGAGCTTTGTTAGTTCTGACTCTTCTAGCATGTATTCAGCACCGCATTCGTCAAGTTTGTATTTAATTTATCACAAGACACATTTTCATCCAAATATAGAAAGCTTTTATTTGACAATTTCAGCAAAAATATCATACAATTCAAGTTTAATTGTACAGTTTGTTAAATACCTAAATACACTTTTACAGTTGCAATGTCAGTAGAAAAAAATATTGGATATTTTTTATGAGATACAAAATGTACACTTTCCTACACATGAAAATCCACACATGTACACAACATGGTGTAAAAGGCCGACCATGCCCACTGACATTAAAAAGCTATGCCCTTTTAAAACAATATGAACCCCCGACTTAAAGTTCACCACTTAAATAAAAAAGTATTTTGATATTACAACAAAAAGTGGCAGCACATTAACCCTTACCTTACTCCACAAACTGTGGAAAAGTATTGAATACAAAAGGAAAAATGTTTGACAACATGAACTGGATTTTTCCACTGTAAAATGATTTTTATAAAGGAATAGCTTGTACACAGTGATAAAAAGATGTAATACTTTACCACAGTGAATGCAATCTATAACAAGTCAATGTAATGTGTCATTAAGACTCAACCTATTGTTTTTATTGACGTACTAAAAACATACTTTACATGTGCAATGGAAAGGTACAATGTACTCTAATGAGCAAAAGAAAAACACAACAAAAAAAAAATTAACTCAAAGGGATACAGTTACCAACACTGTGGGCAATACGTTCAATTGTCCAATTTCCCAGAGAGATCATTTAAGTCCAGTTCTGTGGTCAAATGTAAAACAATTGTTCATTTTTAAAGCTCAAATGAATGGTTACACTAATTGGGACACAAAACCAAAAACAACAGCTAAAAACCCAGCTAAAAAGAGGCTCAATTGCTCAGTTAAGTTTCTCTCAATATAATTGGCAAAGTTTCTTATTTCCGGAAAAAGTACTGAAGAACTAGGTATCATATCAGCAGGGATTTCAAATCACTACCTAGAACATCATCTTCTTCTTTGTATGGTATGTTTAAGAATCCACCTTTTATCTAATGTTTAACCGAAAGGAATCAAGTTATTTTGTAAAACAAAGGAGACACTTCTAAGATATAAGGTACTTTAGTAGTACAACAAAAATACTTATGCAGTGTTTCATTACAGCCCACAATGTTGCTATGTGTATTCAGCCCTCAACACAAGTGTGTGCTCAAGTACAGTGTTGGTATTAAACAGTCACAAGAGTCCTTCACAATAAAGTCCCATGATTGAACAGCCCTGATTGCACTACTGATCCGAACAGGACTTTGACACATCACCAAGAAAACAGTGTTTTAAAATGAACCTTCAAAGAAAAACAGTAGGAAACATGAAATAAATCAGGCTGTAAAAGGTCAGGTGGGTTTTCGCTTCTGTCCTGTTTGGTCCTGTGGTGAAATCCTGGCTACATCAGAGACTCAGTGGTCTGCAGCAGCAATTCCCACTCCCCTCTTAACAATCTGACAATGTACAAGTTGTCCAGGTATGTAGTGAGAAGGTCAGGGGAAAAAGGACACAGGAACCCTGAACTAAATTTAAATCGCCATGGTCTTCTATCAGGTGTGCAAAGGCAGGATCTTTTTCTCAGAGAAAGATGGTTTGCCATATTGAATACAAGGATTAGTGTTGGATTTTCAACAAAGATAATGTTATAAGGTGTCAATTGTTGGCCAAATCACAATTGAAGACATACATGATGCATGGGCTGCCAAGTCTACAATTAGTCTTTAAAATATATTTTTTATATATTTACTATTTATATATACTTGTCTATAGTAAATATTTTATTATGTCATCTTAAAAGTTTTCTAACCTGAACAGATGCCTGTCATTTTAGCAAACAATTCTGTCCCAGTTAGCCTAATTTGTGACTTAAAAGTACTTTTTCTAAGGTTTGTCGAGTATAGGAACTATGTTTTGGACTGTTGACATCTTATCAAGCACAATACCTGATAATGATGCATACTGTACATTAGGGCTGCACGATATATCGTGTCGTGACTATAATCACAATATGCGCATGCGCGATATTCACATCGCAGGACGTGCGATTGTTTAAACAAAAAATTGAAAAAAGATTTTTTAGGACTTGCGATATTAAGTAGGCAAATTAACTCAAACACGTCATGTTACAATTATTTTGCTGCTTGCTACAAAAGGGAAACTTGCGCAGCTCTCATGTCAGGGGTACTTGAGTGAGTGACAGCAAACAACCAATCACAATCAAATCTCCAAAGCAAACGGACCCGTGATTAAAGGTAAAAACACTGAATAAAGTAGTTTCATGTGTTTCTCCAGGGCAGTTCGGCGCTGCTAACCGAGCTAGCTCAGCTTGTTGCTCTAACTTAAGATCCAGACGTCCGTGACTAAAATCCTTCATCCGGTTAAATATAGTTAAAAAAATACCAATTGTATTGCATTAAAGTTCAAGAAAGGATGGTTTGCGGGAGAAAAACTGTCTTTTTTTCAATTCCTGTATGTTTTCATATCGCAATATATATCGCAGGGGGGAAAAAAATCGCAATGTCAGTTTTTTCCGATATCGTGCAGCCCTACTGTACATTGTTCTTTTTCACGAAACCAGATTAGAGAATGGGTGCAGGCGACAGACCAGGAAATGCCAGGAAATCACGTTCAGCAGGAAACTAATCAGCTAAATCACAGGTTTAAATTATAACATAACATTGAATTAAAACAGAAAGAAAAACAATAGGGTAAAAAAAAATGTAGTAACCAACAATTCCCTTTCCCATAAAAGTACTTTGGATTGAACAGGTGGGAAAACAACAAAACAGCATCGTATAGTGATTACACGGGTCTTCTTAGGGCTAATAGTTTCAAGGCAGGAGGAAAATGTGGCGGGAAACTAAGTCTCTTTAGCTCTATTCACAGCCAGAAGTTACATGTGTGTTCATTGAGAGAGCCATATAAGGCTCACAAAGCCAGAGGCACCCTCAATGCCCAGCACCAGAGTCGAGGTCAACTCATCTTTCATTTGAAATGAGATTCAAGAGAAGTTTTTTGATGTAAAGATTCTTAGTTTTCAAGAAAAAGTCACATCCTGAATAGATTGAATTGTTTTCTATGCTGATGTAGACATATTTGGCCCACACACATACGTACACACACACTTTTTCAGAAAATACACACACCTATCTAATCCTCTTCCAACAAGGCACGAAGATTTCATTCAAGTTTATCATTACACAAGTGCTTAATGCATTTTAAACCCCCCATTCGTCTCAATCCCAGAGCTACCTCAGCGAGCCTATCCAGAGTGATTCTCCTATTCGTCTCCCTGAACGCTAAAGTGATGTGTCAGCTCGGCAGCCGGCCAATCGTGCGGCCCTGCTGTGAATCAGCTGGCCTGACAATCACAGAGCCAGTCATCCAGCCAGGCAGGCGTCCATTTTGCAGTCCCACCCGCTGCTTTTGCGCCGCGACCCTGCGCTCGGCAGAATGTGACGGGGTCGTTCCGGCGACTGATCAGCATGAGTCGTGCGGGGGAGAAGCAAAGGGCGAACAGGAAGCAGAGGGGGGGGACGGGGACTCAAAGAGGTGTGACAGCATCCACCACCACCCCCCTCACAACAAACAATCCCTTAGCCAGCAAGAGTTGGCCTGAACAAACCCCCGGCATTGGATAGTGCTCGCATCCGAGGAATAAAAGAAGAAGTGGCACAGTGAAAACCCGCGGACGAGTCCTCAATAAATACAGCCAGCAAAGTTCAGAACAGAGGAAAAAAAAGGCATGAGGGGCATTAAAGAGGTCGCTGTTCTACTTTCTTTTTCCACCTGCTACATTCAGAGCAGCTCGGGCCCCACAGTGGCCACAGAGAGTTGGTGGGGGGGAGGGGAGCAGGGGGCACGAGGGGAAGGAGGGAACAGAAGGTGGATGAGGGTTGTAAAAGAAAATCAATTCACCAGGTGATTTTCAGAGTGGTTCTGCCTGGCTTCACCCAGGTGTCAGGATGACTTTGGCTCAGCTGGAGCAGCCACCTCCCCACCCCCCCAGGGAGGTTGTCAGAGCTGGAGAGACATAAGGGGATTTGAGAGGGAAGAATGGAAAAGGTGCAGTCATGCAGGCAGATAGAGACGGAGGTGCAGGCGGAGGCGGACCAGAAGAGACAGAAGGAGAAAGAGATGGAGTCAGCGGATAAAGGTGGATAGACAGAGAAAATTGAGAATAAAAAACTGTGCAAGGGAACAGAAAGGCAACGGATAAAGGCAGAGAACATTTTAAAACAAAAGGGAATGAAGAAAAGGGAGGAGGGATAACCAATCACCAGCCAAATCAGGAAGTGAGACAAACCAACCGCCACAGCAACGCCGTGACAGAGCAAATACATCTCACACTAAATCACTTTTAAACACACACCCATCTATCAAAGCTCAACTCCGTCTTCCCTCTGACTGATGTGTTTAAACAACTTCCCTCACGGTATCCCATCATGCCTCAGTCTGTGTGACCCTAAGAGAAACAGCTGCCACCTTCAGGTAAACGGGGAACCAAATGAATGTAAAACCCCATTTCCCAGCAGCAGCAGCAGATCCACGTCTGTGTGCGTCAGGAGTTTTTTCGTGGATGCTGCAGGGCCTCATTTGCCTCCCCGGTCGAATTGTTCCAACACGGTGGAGTTGGTCTTCTCAAAAACCCACTGCTGCGTGGGGGCGGAGGGGTCACACGTGTTCATGAAGATTCGCCGCTCGTTGGGGCTGCAGTCGATACAACTGTTACTGACCGTGTGATACAGACTCTTATCCTGGAGGGAGGTTGGAGAAACACAAAAGATTGTCTAAATAACAAAATTAGGATTTCTTTCATTGTAACATTTTCACCTTGAAGTCCATTTTTCTTCAAGCATGAAATTATTTATGTTGAAACTTGCGCTGGTGTTGGTGATGACACTTTAACCTTTCAAATCTGTAATTAATTCATCATTACTACACTAAAGCAGTGGTTCTCAACTGGTCAGGCCTCGGACCCACTTTTTCCTTTGTCAATGAATCGCGACCCAACATTTTGAACCACTCAAATCTATTCAACAAAAAATTGTGCAGTAATATATACGCTTCTCAGCGTACAATATTAATTAAAGTGAAGTAACCTACAGTGCATATCCCTTCACAGAACTAAAGTATGCTTTTAAAAAAGGTATAATGAGATGATGGAATTAAAGCTGAACTGTATAACATAAAAAGGCACACATGCTCAGAGGGGTCTGTAGATTTTTAGAAATACTAACATATAAACTATACATTCTGGTACACTGAGAAGAAAATAAATAAATCTATTACTACCCGGCATATTAATAATGTTATGCCGTTGTGTTTTTCACTTTGTTCTGACAGCTGAACTTGCTGCTCCACACAGAGAGAAGAGTAAAGAGGAGATAGTCTGTGTGAATTACTTTAAATTGTGGGTAGGGTAGATAGCCCCCATTGTCCTGTGACCTGTCAATCATCAAACCGGGCATCATATTTCATTATGTGTTCATTTTTATTATTTTACCGCAAAGTTATTCTCCGTGGGGACTTCCGGCAACAATCTTGATTGAAACATTTTTCTTCACTGACATCTGCGACCCACTCGAAACGGGTCTGCGACCCACTTTTGGGTCGCGACCCAACAGTTGAGAACCACTGCATTAAACTGTACTAATTAGCAGGCATAGACTTAAATATTTGTACATTTATTATAAAAAATGTTTTACTGATTTTTCTCTGTTTATTGCTGAAGACGAGCTTGTTTATGAGAAAACCTCAAATCCTAGAGCTTTTTTAAAAAAAAAATTATAAATAAAATTGTGGCCTGTTATATGGCATGTTTTGGTTTTAACCGAGCTGAAATGCATAACAACAGCATAATGAGGTTCTTAGAATATCCATCAGCTGCAGGGCAGTTTCTGTTTGAATGCTAAACCTTACTGAATGATTAAGTGACCTCAAAAGTTATTTATTTCAAGGCAGTTATGTTATAAACTTTGTTGTTTTGTTAAAAAAAAAGGAAGGAGGATCAAAAGAGCAGAGCGGCTGATATAAATAGAGATAATGTGTTTCTGTCTTTACACTCTGCTGTGCCGTACCTTTCTGTAGCGCCACAGCTGGTTGCCCTTCATGCCGTGACAGTCGTACAGGGTGACGGGGCTGTTGTGTGAAACGGCATCGAAACAGACTTTCTTAGTGTGCATGGGGTCGCCCACCCGGATGTCCTCTCTCCATCCGAATGTGAACACCTGCATGCAAAAGTAAACACATCCTTTACTCAAGTAGAAGTAGAGATACACGTGTTTAAAAATAAACTGGTAGAAGTACTAACTAAACTTCTTTACTCAAGTAAAAGTAAAGAAGTATGGGCTTCAAAATGCACTTC
>NW_011345035.1:83438-86405 GCF_000735185.1 Notothenia coriiceps
TGTGTGTGTGTGTGTGTGTGTGTGTGTGTGTGTGTGTGTGTGTGTGTGTGTGTGCAGTCAAGACGTAGAAAGCGTGTTTTTTTTCTAATGGGGAAAAGGAATATTTGGACATTTTATCAATAGGCATTATTAAATCCTGCTTGCTTGAGCTAATCTTGGCGGACCGGAGCGAAGGAGAAAGAGAGAGAGCGAGAGAGACGGAGGGTGAGAGTGATAAACTCAGAGAGGGAGAGTGAGAGAGCAGTGATGTCTGCCCCATGAGGTGAAGAGAGACCGCCTGTAAGCCGCTTATTATATCGACTACCACCTTTTCTCCCTCCTCCTCCTCCCACCCTCCCGCCTTCCCCAGTTTTCTCTCGTTACCTCGCTCATTTTCTATCTCTGTCTCCCTCGCTTGGCTTTCCCCAACTCATTCTCTATCCCTTCATTCTCTTTTCTCAACAACTCCTTCATATAAACACATGCATATGCACACACACAAACACACACAGACGGCGCCAACCTTCTTGTTCAAAGCCAGAAGCGAAAAAGCTGAAGTTTTATTCAAATGAATGTTTACTTCTTCTTCTGCCAACGCATGTGTTTGTTTGTGTGAATGTGTGTTGAGAGACGAGGAAAATAGCAGCAAGTGTGCAAGTGTGTGTGTGCGTCAGTGTGTGTTACATGCACGGCAGAAGGAGAAGGGCTGACAGTAGGTGATAAGCCAGACAGGCCTGCACGCTGTGATTATCACCCACCGGACCCCCTGTCACACACACACACACACACACACACACACACACACACACACACACACACACACACACACACACACACACACACACACACACACACACACACACACACACACCTTTACCTCATCCCCCACCTGGATTAATTCACCTGCTGCACCTGAGAATGCGACTGCTATGATGTCACCTGCAATCCCATCACTTCAAAGGCACAGAAAGCACCCCACTGCCATCAGCACAGAAAGCAAACGCAGCCTATCACTTCCTCCTTTGTCCTTCTCTCCACTAATGGTAATTCCCCTGCAGAAAGTTCATACATAGCAAAGGGGGATTCACACAGTGTATTCTACAATCAGGTACATTGGGTGTTTGCCCATTGGCACTCAGTGTTCACCACAATGACAGGCTTTGTTTATTCCTTTGACAAGAAAGAATCTGCCCTGTTGTCTAAATCTGTGTACACTTACATGTGTCTTTTGTATGTTTGCGAATGAATTTATGAGTGATTGTGTAGCTGCATTTAAGAGAAATTATGCTGTGTTATGATTACAGATCAGACAGCTCTAAAAAAGCTCCCATTGGAATTGCTCACCAGCAGGCTATGATGTGATGAGACAACGCGATAGTACAACCACCACATTAGTGCATGGTTAGCCATTAAAAGACCCAAATGAGATTATGAGGTCATATGGGAGGTACAAAGCCTACAGCCAAAACAACAAGCACTTCTCTGGAAGTAACAGCGCATGGTGAGTATTCCTCCTGCACAGAGAGGGGGTGAAATCCAAGTTAGAGAGATAGAAAACAGAACAGGAAAAGGAAGAAAGGGAGAGGGACAGGCAGATAAATACAGAGAGACCAGGCTTGATAGCAAGAGGTATTCCCTGCCTTGGACATTTCCATAGTGGTTTATTTCCATTGCTATCCGTAATTGAATAACACATGAATTCAGCATGCTTTACCATCAACACATCCAACTGAGCATGAAACAGGGGGGTCCAGCAAATCTTCCATCTCAGCTCATCGGAAGGCTTCTCCATTGTACAGCAAGCTGAAATAACAGCCGCACAATGTACTGTAACACACTGGAGATGCACCAGCCCCACGAACTCGCAGTTATTCACAAGATGATGCGTACTGTGAAAATATTCTCCTGCTCTCTTTAGGAAGGAGCACAGAGAGAGTTTAGGTGTGTGTGTGTGTGTGTGTGTGTGTGTGTGTGTGTGTGTGTGTGTGTGTGTGTGTGTGTGTGTGTGCGCGTGCGCGGTGTGAGTGGGCCTTTGTGAGGCCTCCACTCAGCGGAGTGATGATAAGTACTCCCAGCCCAGTGCTCCGCATGAGCCGATGGACAGACAGGCCAAGAACACTGGGGGCCTTGTGGTCGGGCGTGTGTGTGTGCATGTGTGTGTATTGTGGTAAAAGAGGGAAAGGGCTAGGGGACTATAGAGAGTGTGCATGAGACTACGTGTGTTTCTTTTTTTCACCAGCCACGCCACCAGCCTATGCCACATGGCTGCAATTTGTTCATTAGCTATGTAATAAATGTACACACACACACAGAGGTAATATTGTTCCGAGTTGGGGCTGATTGGATTGTGAAATAGAGGACCCTCGGGGGAATCACTTGTAGTCTGCCAGCCACTGTGACCAAGGGAAGACTGATTTCTTAACAAGGTTTGAGGCATTCCCGGAAGGAACACATGTAGGCTGTATTTTTGCTGTAAGAAACCCCGTTAATATAAACTAAAAATAATGTTGACAGTGAGACGTTTCGGATATAATATCCATAACTTGAACGTGTCTAAGTTGTTGTGATTGCTCTCACATCTCCATGAAAGTTTTCCCTTATTACTTTTCATGTTTATTTGTCAGAATAACTCCATGTCATTGTAGATTTAGCAGTCACCTGGAAATAATTAATAATCACCCAGGGCCTATTACAAGCAATCATTCATCATCATCATCATCATCATCATCATCATCATCATCATCATCATCATCATCATCATCATCATCATCATCATCATCATCATCATCATCATCATCATCATCATCATCATCATCATCATCATCATCATCATCATCGTCGTCATGTTGTCTGTAGCTCTGCTGCTGGCAGTTGGAAGTGAGTCTCTCTATGCACGAGTCAACACTTATTCTACTGCTGTTTAACAGGATAACCTGTCATGTAATATTTTTTTTATTTGTACAGGTGTGAAGTGTGAGCAGTTGACAC
>NW_011345035.1:86442-87522 GCF_000735185.1 Notothenia coriiceps
ATCATCATCATCATCATCATCATCATCATCATCATCATCATCATCATCATCATCATCATCATCATCATCGTCATCGTCGTCATCATCGTCATCATCATCAGTGTGTCAGATGAGCCAGGGATGGTTGTTACAAATGACTTGCTGTCTAGGATATCACTCAATGCTTGTTTGAGCTGACATCATTCTGCCAGGTTTTATGGACAGCTAATAAAGGCTTGCATCACGACATATAAAGCAATATTAGTCTATGTGAAACTACGTGAATGTTAAAAGATCATTTGAACAAAAATATTGCAGTAGAGGAAATCTAGAAACATGGATGATAAGCGTAATCTGTCTAGCCTTGTCTGTCCAGCGCATGGAAACCAGCATTGTATCTGTGGAAGAAGAAGCTGCTTGTTCCACATTCAGCTAGGCTTATAGCCTCTGGGAGAGTATGACTGCTGCTCTGCCATGAGCATACAGATCACCTTACACACTGGCTTTCCTCTGCTTTGATGACTGATGCACACACACACAAAGACACGTCCACACACACAGCCATGCTTGCCTGCTTCCACAGATACTCAAGAGCATTAACACGCCGGATCTGCACACACAGACACACACACACACACACACACACACACACACACACACACACACACACACACACACACACACACACACACACACACACACACACACACACACACCTGTGTTCAACATCTCAGTAAAGTATAACAGAGTGTAACAGGCCTGGGATGCCTGCTGTCCACATCAGGGGAGCTCTGCTGAAACCATTAACATTACACACTTACTTACTCACCTAGAGTACATGCTCCTGTATGACACATGCACAACCTAGCAAACTCATACAGATGCAAGAACACTTACACTTAGATCAAATAAGCTACAGTACAAATTAAATCAAAGGTTGCACAGTAAAAAGGGGAACAAATACCTTCTACATGCTTGATTTAAACTGATAATAGAGGGCAACGCGTAAACCGACCACAGAAACATTTGGCTGCTGGCATGTGTAAGTTGTGTGTGTGTGTGTGTGTGTGTGTGTGTGTGTGTGTGTGTGTGTGTGTGTGT
>NW_011345036.1:0-5167 GCF_000735185.1 Notothenia coriiceps
GGCCATCGATGGATGTTAGGCCGACGATGAGCGTCCTGTCGCCCTACTCAGATTTGTGTGTTCCGCACCGTCGTGTCTTTTCGGCCGTACCGACACCTTTTTGGCCAAAAACCTACCGATTCAACATGTGGAATTCAACATATTGAATTCCACATGTTGAATCGGTGGGCAATCGGCCAAAGGCTGTCGGTCAAATTAATCACTCTGATTGGCTGTTCAGCTAGCGAAACAGTGCATGAGAAGCGAAATGGAAGTGAGGGACCCAAACAAACTATTAAGAAGGCAAATCTGAGATTTCATTTAACTCCAGCTCTCGACTCAGGTTGGGGAAAGCCCCGTGAGTTTCTCGCTGTAGAGTGAAAATGGAACACGCTATTTGTTGTTTGTTTACATCACGCGGTCTGTTCTTCTTCTCTCGGTTATCACGCAGTCTGTCTTCCGGTTGTTGCCTCTTTTGAATGACGAATACACACTACCGCCGCCTGCTGGTAAGGAGAGTTATTGCCACTCACGCATGCGCAGTTCCTACGTGCTTCTTGGCCGTCGGCTGAAGTCTTTGCGGTGTGTTCCAGTACGACACATGGCCAAAATGCAGAGACGCGAGGCGAGACAACAGTCGGGGTCCGTCTGTGTGAGTTATTTGGTGTCAGCTTGGTGTGTCCCTACCTTTTAAAGAGATGAGATTCTGTGAAACACTTGCAGTTGATAATCGTTTTTACCTTGAAGGACAGCTACCAGGCCGGTGCTGACTCCAGACACGATGTCACTGATCAGCCACTCTTTGATTTGGTAGATTTTCATCCAGCTGATGATGGGCAGCAGAGAGAGAGCGGCATTCTTGGCTCGTTTGGCATCACATCTAAACAAATAGAAAACCCATGTGAAATAAACACTCACTGCAGTGAAGCTTTAAACAAGTTTATCTGATGAGATATTTGGGATACAGAACTAAAATATAATCAATGGGATTCCAGTGGATTTAAGTAAAGACACTACATCATATTCAAAGTATCAGCAAGTTCTATGTAAGTATGAAATATATAATTTGTATACATAACGATGTAAACACAACATGATTCTTACTTTCTAGACATGCTTTTTAGACAAGAGAAATTACATGTTTTATATGTCATAAACAGTTTGGACCCAAAGCTTTATTTTTTAATATAAAAGTATTTGTAGCAAGAACCAAACATTCTTCTTTACTTTACAAAATCTGAAGATCATAATTCACCATAGAAATGCATCCAACATTGCATTTCATAAAGTTTAGGTTATAATGCTGTATGGACAGTATATTTATATGTTGTACTGGAAGTTATAGTTAAGTTTCACAATAATAAAATACCGTTTAACTCATGAAATAGGAAGTTAACCCACTCTCTTCTATAAAAAGGGCCAAACATCAAAGGTTACGTGTGCACTGATGACAGGTCAGAACCCTCCTAGGAAACAAAAACCAACATAAAAACAAGCATTGCATGTTTTTCTTACGTTAAGTACTGCTTGAAGTGGTCCAACATGGTCTTTCTGTGGCGGTAAACCTTCTCATGGTTCTCGGTGAAGGAGTCCTCGGAGTAAAGCTGCCGGGCCACCACGTACTGCTGAGCTCCAGGACGCATCGTGTCCTCTCTGCTGCCTCGTCCCTTGGATCTGAGGGACATTTATCACATTAAGTTAGGGAAGAGGGTCCTGTGCTGCCTTTGAACCTCAATTATCAAATAGCATTAACAGCAAACAACAAAGGAACAGACTTGGCAGAGTCCTCATCTGCACCGTGTGTGTCAGGCAGAGATGGTAAAAGTACACACATCCTTTACTCAAGTAGAAGTACAGATACTTGTGTTTAAAAAGGCCTGACTAAACGTACAAGTAAAGAAGTATGGGCTTCAAAATGTACTTAAGTAAAAAGTACCCATAACTAGCAGCTGTTTTAAAGAGTACCTGACCTCCCTTTATATTAATAGAACAATAATGTCATTGTTAGCTAATGAATGTTTCCATGCTGAACAACGGCAACATGACAACGTTTTCATTGGTCCCTCTTCTTTAGAGAAGACCAGGAAATGATGGATACACGGATCGTGTTCAAATCAATAGGCACGCAATGACTCTAAATAATAATGATCACGCCACCAAACACACATTCAAACTAAAGGAACCAGCCTGTTTGGAAAATGAGAGAAGTAGAAAGTACAGGTATTTGTGTTCAACATGTGAGAAGTAGAAAGTACAGGTATTTGTGTTCAACATGTAAGAAGTAGAAAGTACAGGTATTTGTGTTCAACATGTAAGAAGTAGAAAGTACAGGTATTTGTGTTCAACATGTAAGAAGTAGAAAGTACAGGTATTTGTGTTCAACATGTAAGAAGTAGAAAGTACAGGTATTTGTGTTCAAAATGTAAGAAGTACTGATACCAGAAACATGTACTTAAGTACAGTGACGAAGTATTTGTACTCCACTACCTCCCACCTCTGGTGTCAGGCTCTTTTTGAGATGTAGAAACAGGAACACCTCAGAGGTTTTTCCCACTGAACTTTTCCCCAAATCGATGGGAGCAGCATCCCTGGAATTCTGTCTACTTATAAAGATCCGGTGATATTTCATTTCATTTTTATTTGTTCCGTTCAATGTATGCACAACTTAATGTATAACAATTATGTACAAAACATGTCTCTATAAACCCACCATACCCGAAAAGGAGCACAGAGAAGAACATAATCTTATATGTGGGGATTGTCCACAGTATTGAGTATGTAAGTAGCTTTGGATAAAAGCGTCTATCAAGTGACATGTAATGTAATATATATAATAAATAAATAGAAATAGATGGTCTGTCCTTCATATGTTCTTATTCACAGCCGATCATAACAGCATCGTAGGAAAATAAGAGAAACACAGAAACTTACAAAAGAATACTTAGTTCCCACTTGACAGTTAACGGAAAGAAACGAAACATCACATGAACAAGGGAAAAGTGTAAAGACTTCACACTCCTTCAAAAAGCAACATTTCCTTATCCCAATAAGTGTTATATCCTACCTGAAAATGTCCTAATCTGTCTCAAATCCACACTTTCTCTTCTTCCTCCTCTTGCTCCTGGAGTTCAAATGGCACCTCAGACAGCTTTTCCATCAATAAATGCCGCCTCTGCTGCCTCTTATCACGACTGTAATTATTAACAGCAATTATGAAGCCTCTGTTGATAAATCCTGCCTTATCCTTTGGACCATTGTTCGTACTGATATCTGGAACCTGCAACTTTCAGCTGAGACTTTTCCTCCCCCAAAGAGCATTTGGAAGATATTGTACCGATGGGCAGGATAGGGAGGATGTGGCCGGGACAGACAGGACAGGACAGGGCAGGACATTGTTATGAAGTGGAAATCAAGTAGCTTTTCAGGATGGGAAACACTCCTGAAGGTCGGCTGCAGCAGTGCACTTCAATGGGTAAAAATAGTCTGCTGCAGGAATTTGTTTTTGTGAATGCAAGAGTTGTATTCCAAGATTCATTTAACCAGGGTGTGATAAGATCAACTTAGGTGTCACTTTAGGCCCTCGCCACGTTTTTCAAAAGCATAGATTTCTAAGAACTTTTTGAGAAACAGCTGCCTCAATAATATTGAAATTGGTCTTTGGAAGGTTAATTTGAACAGTAACTATGTGACGTTAAACAAACAAATGTGGATTAGCCAAAACACACTAAAACAAAAACACTTACTAACCAGGGTGTGATAAGATCAAATAACTTAGGTGACAACTTAGGCCCTCGCCACTTTTTGAGATCTTATTCTTGTCCCATTATTATTATTACAAAAGCATAGTTTTCTAAGAACTTTCTGAGAAATAGCTGCCTCAATAATATTGAAATATCTCTTTGTGACGTTAGTATTTAACATGTGAAGAGCAACCAAATGTGCATTGGCCAAAACACAAACTAAGGATCTAAGCGTTCTGCAGTTCACTTTAAGAGTAAAACCAGTCTGCTGCAGGAACCTAGATTTGTTTTTGTGAATGCAAGAGTTGTACTCCAAGATTCATTCATCCAGGGTTTGATAAGACCAAATAGAACAAAGGTGTCAATTTAGGCCCTCGCCACTTTTTGAGATCTTATTTTGCATAAAGAACTTTCTGAGAAATAGCTGCCTCAATAATATTGAATTTGCTCTTTGGATGGTTAATGTTAATTGTACCATATGCAATGTTAATATATAAAACAAACAAATGTGCAATGGCCAAAACAGTAGTGTAGGCTCTTAGCAAAACAAAAAATACACTATAGTCTACTGATTCAAAATTGTACGCGCAGATCGGTTACTTTAACAAATAACTGACTATGTTTTTGCCAAGTTTTCCAGAGTCTGTGACATTGAAGTGAAATTCATGCTTATGGATCAATATGACTTGTGCTGTTGAGGTTGTTGTTCGTTTGATGCTAAACATTTTCCATATTCTCTCAGATTCGTTCCTCCGAAAGCAAGAGTATAAGAAAAACAAATGTGCATTGTCCAAAACATAAAAGTAGGTTGTAAGCAATTTTACTGCACTGACAAAACTGAAATGTTGACTTTAATTAAATGTGTTGTGTCAACTAACTGTATTAAGTTAGTTGAAAGCAATAATATTACGTTGAACCTTATTTAAATTTAAAGGGGACCTATCATGCAAAACGCACTTTTTGATGTCTTGTATACATAAATATGTGTCCCTGGTGTGTCAGGGAACTCACGCAGCGTCAGGAAACAAAACCCTCTCTCTTTTCCTCCGTACCCAAATCTCTAAAAACGGGGGAACAACGGAGCTGATCCAGATTTGCGTCCGATATGACGTAATATCTGAAATGTGGACCCACGGCCCTGTCAGAAAGTTACTATCAGAAACAATGCCCGACTGTTTTGGACGTAATATGGTCGGTGCATGTTTACATTAGCATCGCTAACACTCAGAGCTAACCTGTACTGGAGAGCATGTGTGTGAAGAAGCAGGAAATAAAAGGAACTCACCTTGTGGTATAACCGGCAAGAGAGAAAGCCTTTGAGCTCCATACTGTTTCAGAAATAATCCTTGATAATCCATGATATGGCGTTTCATCACGGCAGTATTTAGTTTAGACAGTAGCTGCCGGGTCCCGCATGAGCTCAGACCCCTCCTTTTTTTTTTTTTTTT
>NW_011345036.1:5182-11611 GCF_000735185.1 Notothenia coriiceps
TACACAAGTCACCCAAATCAGCGTTAAAAAAGCGGGAGGCGCCGAAAAGCGACTAATTTGCATCACTGGATATGACGTAATATCTGAAACGTGGACCCACGGGCCTATCAGAAACGTTGCTATCAGAAACAATGCCCGACTGTTTTGGACTTAATATGGTCGGTGCATGTTTACATTAGCATCGCTAACACTCAGAGCTAACCTGTACTGGAGAGCATGTGTGTGAAGAAGCAGGAAGTAAAAAGGAACTCACCTTGTGGTATAACCGGCAAGAGAGAAAGCCTTTGAGCTCCATACTGTTTCAGAGATAATCCTTGATAATCCATGATATGGCGTTTCATCACGGCAGTATTTAGTTTAAAGCTTTTTATACCCCAAATCAGCACTTTTGAAACAGGAAGTGAAATAGAGGGATATGAGGCATGGCTAGAATGGGTGATCTGTTTGGTATTTTGAGCAAAACACTTCATAGACATGTTTTTTATATATTTGTATATATCTGAGACCTATGCTATTGCCTAAAAATAGCATGATAGGTGACCTTTAATATTATTGCTTTCACAGTTTGTTGACATAAAACATTTAATTAAAGTCAATGTTTCAGTTTTTAAGTGAAGAAAAAATCCAGAAAATTACCCAAATCTGTAACTTTAACACATTATTATGGTTATTTCCTGTCTTCCCAATTCCCTCTCTGTGAACAATACAAACTGCAATGTTGAGCCGGGTTTATGACTTTGTTGACATGTTGTTGGGTTTTATATGCCTTAGATTTTCCATACTATCCCCAAAACCTGCATTAAAAACATCCACTCTGACCTCAAACTGACCTGTCAAGGTAAATCAAGGAAGCACCAGACAAAATGAAAGAGACTGTATGAACTAGAGGAGTGTGTGATTTTGTGTGAGTCATTGAGAGTTAGTGGGGGGGCGGGGGTTACTCACTGGTTTCATTGCAATCTCATTGAAGTGTCTACTCATAATTAAAAGGAAGTAATACCAGGATCATGGAAAAACCTCCCAGTTATTTGGATGTAATCGGATAAATTTCCAAATGGTGCGTAACTGTGAATGATTATTAGTTATTGAAACAGTCACACCGCCAGCTCATCTGAATGACTGTAATAAACCAGAGTAATCCAACTGCATCACACCATGTTTAGGTATTAATATGGATAGCCTAATGATTGATTTGTGATCATTACTGGAACAATGATCTGATTACACCAAGGTCAGAAACTTTCCACCGCGCATTAATGTTATTTCCTATGATAATAAAAACACACTTTAGATTAAGGTACACATATTCACCATCAACTAGTTGTTCATTAACATGCATATTAGAGCCAAACTACTAGCTTATTAGTGAACATATTCTGAGTTAGAAATACCACATTTTGAGTTATTTTGACACAATTAACACTTGTAGTTTCATGTCTTGTTACATAAGAATAGACCACATTTGCTAGGTGTTATTATGAGAGAATTACTATTCGTGTGGTACTGCATATTGAGCATATTAAGACCCTCTCATGTGCAACAACTTCCTTACGTACAATAAATAAGCACTAATTAAAGGGTTATTAACTCTCAACTAATGGCCTAGTTGTAGAATATGGTCATGTAGAATAAGGCATTAATAAGTGTTTTACAATCAAGCATTAGCTCACTTCAGGCCGTGGTTTATGGTCATTATATCACAGCTAAGGGGCGTGGTTCGGCCCGACGCGAAGCGGTAGGAACTGCTTCGATAGGGTTTTTGCGGACCTTTTTTATTACAGATTTGAAAACATCGTTGCTTGCTTTAAAAGTAGCACAATTCATTATGTCAAACCTTGGAAAGTATCTAGATATCCCTGCCCTAATGCCAAAGGAACTGCACACTGAATATGTGTCGCCGTTTGATGTCTATGTCTGGACCGCTGCGTAAAAAGGAGGGTTTCTGCCCAGTTACTTCTCCGCTGTTTTCTTGTCCCAGTTCGAAAAGCAAACCCAACTGTATACAGTTTTTCTCAGACGCGGAGGGATACTGACTTGTTGTGAAAAGTAACTACAATTCTACCCGTGGTATACGCTCAGTACATCACGGCTAAGAACCAATCAGATTGCTTGATTTGACTTGTACGTTTTATAAAATCATATAACAGTCAGAGGGACCAAACCCATAGATTTGGTTTAATACTTCAAATACATTAGCTGAAGAAATTCCTCTTGGAAATATTTGATCACATTTTAATCACACGTTAGACTTAGAGTAAATATGTCCATGTCTGGACCGTTGCGTAAAAAGGAGGATTTCTGTCCCGTTACTTCTCCGCTGTTTTCTTGTCCCAGTTCGAAAAGCTGCTTTTCAGCCCGACTGTATACAGTTAAATCGACCGGACTTCTTTCTGCAGATGTGAGCGTCCTTAACAACGGTCAATAAGTCCTTGCTGCAATCCCTTACATGTTTCCATCTTAAGCTTTGTTAGTTAGTTAGTTTCGTTACGTAACAGTTGTAACGGTTGTAGATTTTCTCAGACGCGGAGGGATACTGACTTGTTGTGAAAAGTAACTACAATTCTACCCGTAGTATACGCTCATTATATCACGGCTAAGAACCAATCAGATTGCTTGATTTGACTTGTCCATTTTATAATGACTAATAAAGAGCCAATATACTGCTAATATGCATGTTAACTAACAACTAGTTGATGGTGAATTTATGTACCTTAATATAAAGTGTTACCGTAAATACATTCAACAGAGATCACATTTTTCCTCTTATTTTTCACAATCATCACAATTAATTAAATTTAAGGTAATGTGGAAGAATGCTAAGGAGGCCCTGAAGGGACAAAATAACTCAGTTGATCCAAATCTTGTTTTTAATTGTTCTATGTAAGCTTTTTTTTTGGTGAAAACAGCTGGAGAAAAACAAGATTTCAGCAGGTGATACGTTTGTATTTCCTTTGTCCGAATACAGTGTTGTTGTAGGACTTATTTCTTAAGTGCAACAATACCCAACGTGCAAAATAAGACTTAAATACACATTTTCTCTTAGATAAGTTTCAATGTCTCCATTAACACAATGTATTAGGTGTTAAAAAGTGACGTTACATTACTGTCATGTCTATCTTTTGGCTAAAAATGTGTTTTAATCATATAATTAAGGTACACCGTGTTAAGAGTGTGAAATAAAACTCACCTGTAAGTTAAGAAAATATGCTTTCAGTCAAATTAGCAGCAAAATCTTTAATCCCCAAAGAGAAAAAATAAAGTAGAGAACTAAAAAATATTATCACAGCTCTTTCACCTGTTTCCACTAATGAACACAGGAAATCTGAGGGTTTTTTTCCGTATCACACACTTGTTTTGAACCCTGTGTCAAGACAATTATCAAGAGCAAGTGCAATTATCTATATACTAATCCCCTCACCCTTAAAGGGATTGTCCAATTACAAACAAAGCCCCAACCCTGTTTTTATCATGTAAAAAAACACTGTTAGGCCGTAAATAGCTCATTAATGACCTATTCTCAGAAGTTTGCTGGCCATCGTCATATTTGTGTATTTGGAGGACTTTTTATCATCAAATATGATCCTCCTCCCTGCGTGCATTATCTACGACGTGTTATCAGCCGGGGGAGAATGTACTCTTGCTACAGACTACAGACAAAAAGAGAAGCAGAGAACACGAACAACTTCACCTCACAGAGTGTCCTGGACCGCTGCGTGAACAGGAAGTGGTGATACTGAAGAAGATAGAGAGGTTTGAAGTAATCTGAGTGAAGTCGCAACACTTTAAAGTCTCTGCAAGGAGCGTGATGACCCCCACATTACATAAAACTGAATACTTTTTGCAGTGTATTGCAGGTAGTCCAACTTCACTCATATTTGCATAGTGATTCAAGCTCATTTTTTGTGACCAAAAAGGGAAAGGAATGACTGTTTATAATGTTTACCATTAATTCTCTACAGTATTCAAACCTCTTTAATTCAAGTAAAAAGATTGTCTCATGTTTTGTTCATACCATCAAAAAAAGGGGCAAATTAAGAAAGACACATGTTATGAAACTGACAAGTAAAGCCACTTTTTTTCAGTCAAACGTTTATTTTAAGACGTTATATTTTGGTATCAAAGGTAAATTGACAATTCTATGAAGTTTTAAATACTTTTCTAAGTAGATTTAGTCACCAAACGTTATTTCTCCGTACGGTAGCTTAACTTCTTGCAGTGTAAAGTCATTGGTAGCTTCCTAACTTTGTCAATAAATATACTTGGGACTTTTTCCTGTATATATTTCTATTCATGCACAGCAGGAGTGTCAAACTGAATCAGATTAACTAAATTCTTCCATCACTTAATTACATTTTTAAAGTATTTATGATACATATCGGCTGTAAAAAAGGCCTAATGATGGTTCTGTACAGCAGCCACATTGTACTTTGTTTAGAGCTAACAGTAGATAAAGTTCATTCGGAAACACATTCTTTGATGCTGTAAAACATCAGAGAATTAACAACATTTATCACGCCGTCTTGCCCTCTTATCTCTTCAGGTTCACTCACTCATACGGGACAGTTTTGACAAGACAGATGGAAAACATAAGAGAGAAACAATAATGATCCAGGACAAAAAAAGCCAGATTTCACTTAGAAATACAGACAGGTGTTGCAAAGAAAACACTGTGAAATATCTCTAATAAATAGTTTTGTTTCACTAAGCAGGTGAGGCTCGACACATGAAAGGTGTTTTTTATGGCGGAGACTTTGAACTCATCACAGGTGATAAATATTTGTAACCACGGCTGGCAGGTTGTTATAACAGATGTGATCAAAGATTAACAGGCTGATAATGAAGATCTACCGCTGATTTTGTCATGATGTCACTTACCGATTAAGGTCCTCCAGGCCAGGGTCAGGTCTCCAAGTCTTTTCATACTCAAATCTGCGCCAATTAATTAATAGCTAAACACCAAAATCCACCAGAGTATTTATGTGTTGTCTAAAGTGTTCTTCGTGAAAGATGTGTGTGTGAGCGTGTTTGTTTACTAATGTTACCAGCCTATTTTCTCTGTGGCAATCATGCTTGAGGACAAAGTCATTGTTCTATCGTTATATGGAGGCCTGGACCTTTTAAAGATTTACACGCAGGAGAGACGACCAACAAGGGGGCTTACACCAATCATAATAACAGTTAAGAACAAATATAACATTTAGGAATAGCTTTGAACATTTGTGGGAAGTTAGGTTATAGTTTTCAGCATACAACGATACCAATATTTTTCAAATGACATTCCAAAAATGTTGGATTACAGTATATTATTAAAGTTTTTGTGCATGTAAATGGTCTGCAAGCGCCTCCATTGGACTCCTTTGTTTTGTGAGATGATTTCCTCTTTAATAAATCTTATGAAAAAGTTAACTCCACACTTAATGTCCCCCAGAATTTAGCTCAAAATTCGCCTTACGAAGCTCTAAATGTAGTCTTTTAGTCAGTTGAACTACACACTTCTGAACATGCAAACAATTACAGAAAACGTCCTTGTAAATTAAGCAGCATTCCCATTTCATAGAGGGTCACCAAACGATCCTGTGCATGATGAAACATAACGCTACAGTTGCATTACTTAAAATGATCAGTTATACGCAGTGTGGTCGTTGGACGCGGAGGATCGCCCTCCCCCCCACTTATTTGGAGCCTCCACTTTTTTTTGAATAATCTAATAAATATAAAATAATTGCCAGTGTTATCAGTTGCAAGTGTGTATTTGTTTTAATAATGACGAAAACATAATACATCACAGTAATTATAATAAAAACGTAGCTCAAGTAGGTATTTATGCAACTTGATTTGAAGCGTGTGTGTGTGAGGTGCAGCACCGTGTGTGTGTGTAGGCTGACCAGGTGGCCTGCTTTGTCCGGGACTGCACACACAGCATTTTTATCATTTGTCCCGCGTTCCACAAATTGAGACTATGTCACGCATTTAAGTGACTAAGTCGCGCAGAAAGGCCGGCTCGGTTCGCTGACGGCCGGCACAGCCCGTTATTATTATATTTTTTAAACGGCATTATGTAAATTACGCTGACAGGTGACAGAGGTCCAAAGAGGTCCACAGTGTACCCCCCCGCCGTTGACAGTTCACGAGCGCGTCCATAGTGTCTCTCCCCCCCCCGCCCCGTCCACCCGTTTGCATGCAGTGACCAAAAATGCTGAAAGACCAAAAAATGCTTAGAAATAGCTGAGTTTGTCCACACCTTGTTGTCTTTAGTTGAAGAGTTGCCTCCCTTTATTGCTGACACCATGTTTCTGTACAGAGGTTGTTATACAGTTCACCATATTTGCACCGGGGCCAATCACAACCTTGTTACGCCACTGGATGGACAGATCAATCAATCAATCAATCAATCAATCAATCAATCAATCAGTCAGTCAATCAATCAAT
>NW_011345036.1:11629-17073 GCF_000735185.1 Notothenia coriiceps
CAGTTCACCATATTTGCACCGGGGCCAATCACAACCTTGTCACGCCACTGGATGGACAGATCAATCAATCAATCAATCAATGTTTATTTATATAGCTCAATATCACAAATGTTACATTTGTCTCAGTGGTCTTCACAGTTTGTTCAGAATATCAGTATGACAATACGACACCCTCTGTCCTTAGACCCTCACATCGTACAAGGAAAAACTTCCGGAGAAAACCCACAGTTTAAAGGGGAACATGGGAGAAACCTCAGGGAGAGCAACAGAGGAGGGATCCCTCTCCCAGGATGGACAGACGTGCAATATATGCCGTGTGTAAATTGAAAAGATAATACATTTGCAACATAGGTAGTCCAAATGTTTGGAAATGCATGTGTGTATAATGGGAAGATGAATCCACAAGGATATCCATCCAGGACTTATGATCCAGGACCACAGCCACGACTCGCGATCCAGGACTCGCGATCCATGACACAGGACCGCAGGATCATCCATGACTCTGGATCCCGGCGTATATAGACACCAAAAAGAAAGAAATTTGGGGAAGCTGGGTTAATCGGAACATGAGAGTACACAGGTATAGACAGAGAGAAGGAAGAAGTAAGATGTCCCCCGACAAACTAAGCCTATATCAGCAAAACTAGGGGCTGAATCTAATCAGCCCTAACTATAAGCTTTATCAAAAAGGAAGATAGATAGATAGATAGATAGACAGTAGTAAAGTACTTTATTGATCCCAAATGTTTGCGTTGCAGCAGCATAAAAAACAAGGCAATGAGAGAAAATTAAGACACAAGAAATAAGCAGTCCAAAATATTTCTGAAATAGAAATAAAATAGCATTAAAAAGTTTAAAAGTTCCAAAATCTTCTTCTTTCTACAGACTCTCATATGCAGATTTCTGTTTCTGGACATTGCTGTCGTTGTAATTTGTTTACCTGCTTTGTGTTAACAGCTTCCATCAGGAGGTAACAGGAAGTGGTCATCAGGCTGAGGGCCAAAAGACGCAGGGAAAACACTTCCTGATAAGAAGCCTGTTTTATACTGGCCCGCAGAACAAAAACAACACTGTCAAATATTTATAAATCTGGTTTTGTGACTTCTTCATCACATGTTCAGACCTAATTTATCCGGACATCTTTTGGGACTTTCCAGACGCTCATAATACTTCCAAATGTCCATTGTGTGCCTGCCAACTAGTGCGGCAAAACAGAGGTAAACACAATAAGAGAACGCTGAAAATATGCCAATATTGTTGCTACTGGTAACCAATGGTAGAATAGCAAAAATAACAACCACTTTTGAAATCATTATTTTTCTCAGATTCTCTATGTTTTTACGATGCTTATTATTGCGTATAGCACTTTGAACCTTTCTTATTAGACACAAATAGGCCATGTTGGGTCTGCAATGATTTCAGTATGCTATAATCTAAAAGCTGCCATGACATTTATTAATTATAATTTATCATTTTGAATTTAGATTAAAGAGTACTGGGTAAACAATTTGCAGTTAGCATCTAACCGGACGTGCAAGAGGAGCAGTAAAATGCAATGTAATAAGTATATAAATATGATCGATATAAAGGGCTAAAGTATATACAGAATTAACAGTATTATTAGATATGAACACTATATAATGCAGAGGTGAACCGGGTCACTCTTTAAAACTTACTTTTTATATTATACATTAATTCAGTGATCTTGTACTGCCTACAGTATATATCTCGTATTACCACAGTTGAAACACACTTTGATTAAACCCAACAGTCTCTCCTCAGGTAAAGTCTGACTGTTGTTGCCCCCTAATGGCAGCCTATCATACCGTCTCTATATTCATTAAGCACATTTACAGAAATACACAAGTAGGTCTACCTTGGTTGGTGATTGGCTAATGGTTACACAAGCCAAAAAATCGCCATGACATCATAAAGTGGCCCTAATCTGATCAGGTCATTTTCAGACAGGTTTTTATATAAATGGATCAGGACAAAAAGAGAGAGAATCTTTTTATCTGAAACGTTAAGAGTCTCTTTACACAGAGGGGACACATGTGTTTGTATAAGAGATAGGAAAAAGTGGATTTTGCATAATAGGTGACCTTTAAAACACACATTGTTGATCCTTCTATTTGCTTATCTTTAAAATGGCCTCTTTGTTTTTCTGCATAGACTGTATTTACAGAGGGTTTTTTTTCAAAATGTGTGCAGTTAGTCAGAGTATCATCGGGTGGGGGCTCAGCAAAGTTGTTTAATTTGGAGCATGTGAAAAATCCACATTCACGGGACAGGAGGGAGCCCCGTGACTACTACAGCTACGTCATCACGCTGTCGGTGCTGCTTTCATCATCCAGCTCCTGCCCCCGAACAGACAAAGATCCCCGTGCGGTGAAGGGCTCTCACTCTGATAGGAATTTGGAAGACCAAGTATTAAGACTCCGCCAGGGCTGGTTATTTAGGTATCTCAGGAAGATCACATAGGGCACACGGAAAAAATAAAATTCTGAGAAAAAAGGCAGAATTCTTAGATTTTCAGGGGAAAAAAACGTGATTTTTTTTCTGAAAAAAATAAATACATGTTTTCTCGACTTTTTGGCAGAATTCATTTTTTTTTTTTTTACTTTGAGTCACATCCCCATAACACTCTCACGTAGCCCTCATCCTTTTCCGTACTGTTTAGTTTGTATGAATACATAAATAAGTTGCTCTGAAGCTCACGTGAGAAGCAAAACAAGACTGAGTGGAGGAAGACGAGAGCGCATGCGCGGGAATCAACGTCTATCTTAGTGCAGACCGGAAGGTGGAAACGAATTTCTCTCAGAGTAATTCATCCTCTCGACGTAGAGACCACCTGTGTATCCGAACAGGTTGGTTGCTACTGTTATCGAAGGACATCTTCGGTGCACTTCAACCAAAGAGGTCCGTTTATAACCTTTTATTATCCTTCAGAGTCAGCATCCCTTAAGGAGCTGGAGTACAGAGGTGAGTCCTTACTAGCATCTTCCTGTTAGCTTAATGCTGTGGGGAAAAAAGGAGGACAAATTGTCGTTTTTGTATCTTCCCTGCTTTCCCCCTCTCATTTCAAATGTGTTCAGTTACTGGTGTTCCTGTATTTATATCGCGTTAGTTAGGTAAAGGAAACGTGCAGTTGCTCAACATAATGCTTTGTTAAGTGTGTCTGAATCAGTGGTGAAATGTAACTAAGTACATTTAATTAGGCACTTGTACTTCACTGGAGTATGTTCACATTATACTGCTTTATACTTTTACTCTGCTACATTTTGGAAGCACATTGTTTACTTTTTACTTCACTACATTTAACACATTTAGTTACTAGTAGCTACTATAAATCAGCGAAAAATCCCCACCTTTACCAAGTGCAACATTGAATGCATTAATAATAATTATAATACAAATATGTAATATTTCTGATATATGCCATACTGGAAAATTAGTACTTTTGGTACTTTAAGTATGTTTAGTTACCAAAACGTTTGTGCTTTAACTCGACTAACATTTTGAAAGCAGGACTTTTACTGTAACAGAGTATTCCTACACTGGTACTTCTACTTTTACTCAAGTACAAGATCTGAGTACTTCTACTTTTACTCAAGTACAAGATCTGAGTACTTCTACTTTTACTCAAGTACAAGATCTGAGTACTTCTACTTTTACTCAAGTACAAGATCTGAGTACTTCTACAAAGTATATCAGCATTTGTTTCTATACACAAAGTGTGAATGTAAAATAAATGTAGTGGAGTAAAACATATGATATTTGCCTCTGAAAGTAGCAGAGTAGAAGTACAAGTAGCTAAAAATGGATATACAAGTACTGTAAGCACACATTTGTCCAAAAAAGTGCAATAGCTGAGTACATGTACTTGCTTACTTTCCATCACTGTTAACAGCATTTTAGGTCTATCACATTTAATGTACTTTTTGCCACACAAACAACTTTTATCATCAATTTAAACACCTATTATGGTTATTTAATTAATTAATTGCTAAAAGCGTTATTAAGTTGTTGACATCACCCATTGATGCTAATTGACCTTAAAGTCAGACAGACACTTTAGTGATGTACTTTCTGTTAAAGTTTGACACCAGCTCCTTCTGTCTGCATTTGAACCTCACCAGTGGATTGCCAGTATGGTTAATATTTCTTCAGGCTATCCCCTTAGTCAAATATTTGCTATGCTTGCCTTTGCCAAATAAAGGCTCAGAGTTGGACGTAAACTCTACAGCTCACGTGACAGCACGGCGAAAATAGGAAACATTCATTTAAAAAAATTTTTTTTTTTAAATATGGAAAATACTTTAGACATTGCAAACAGGCATCACCTTACTATCGATTTTTTACTACATTACATTACATGTCACTTGTTAGACGCTTTTATCCAAAGCGACTTACATACTCAATACTGTGGACAATCCCCACAGGAGCAATTTGGGGTGAAGTGTCTCAGGGACACAACGACATGCTGACTGCAGTGGGGTTTGAACCTGTGACCCCCTGATCCGCACCCCGACGCACACACCACTGCGCCACACGCCTCCCACAACTGTAGTTGTTCCCATTAGCTCTGAACTGTAACTCAAATATATTAGTAGTTTTCTGATAAAGAGGCCAGAAACACTGCAGATCTGGAGTCAGATGAGAAGGTTTAAACCAATCACATGCTTGAACTGTACCGTGGAAATAGCCATTAGCCGGTTAGCTTAGCTTAGCATAAAGACTTGAAATAAGGATAACATAAAGGATAAGAGGATAAGAGGTACTTTATAGATCCCAAATTGGAAAATGTTTATGTTAGTAGAAGTAGAAATTAGTAGTAGTAGTAGTAGTAATGAAGCTCAGGGCAAGTTCAGACAGGAAGACCTATCACTTCGTATTGCACGTCATGGCAATACTCGCTCCCTTCACTAAATGATAGGGAGCGCCACTCCTCAGCAAACCTATCACGTCCTTCCATTCACAAGCCTAATCATCGCACCTGGTAATCCCTCTATATATGCTCTCCCCTTTTCCATCAGCTGTCTTCCAGGTGTCAACGCGCAACCCTCCTCCACCCCTTCGCCTCCTGCTTCCAACTCAGGGCCAAGCTCAACCTTCTCCCTTCCAACCGGACCTAAACCACTTATCACCACCACCAGTGTCTAGACCCGGGGGGGTTCATCGGAAACGGTTCTTTCCTTCCCGAATGACATCCTACAAAACCTGGGCCTAATCGCCAAACACCATTTCATTCACTTGCTACAAACTGTCATCATTATGTTCATTTATATAATGTGACCCGATAATAAACATGTATTCCATACATCACGTCTCTCCTGAGTGAAGTAGTAGTAGAAATAAACAATACTCGATTTAAACATCTGAAAATAGCATTAAAGCAACATTACAAACTAGGACATATACAGTAGACAGTAGAAATCTATGAA
>NW_011345037.1:0-4484 GCF_000735185.1 Notothenia coriiceps
TGTGTGTGTGTGTGTGTGTGTGTGTGTGTGTGTGTGTGTGTGTGTGTGTGTGTGTGTGTGTCTCACCCTCACTGATGCAGTGTACGTGCTCTTCACAGCTGGAGTGTCGAAGCAGGGGAAGAAGGATCTGTTGCAGACGGAGTGTCCCTGAGTGAAGACCAGAGGACGGGTCTGTCCACAGGTGAGCTCCGAGTCCAGCCACCAGATCTGCACACAGGTGAGCATCAGTACGACACATCCCACAATGCACTGCATATGCACTGCATATCCCACAATGCACTGCAGATCCTGCAGATCCCACAATGCACTGCTCCTCCTTGTTTATGGACTAAAGTAAAAATGTTTCCTTACCTTAAACCAGAGACTAAAAACCCTTAACTAGAGACTGATAAACCCTTAACTTAAAGGCTAAATGCCTCAGACCCTTACCGCGGGCCCGTCTGTGGTGCTGTACCAGAGACTGATAAACCCTTAACTTAAAGGCTAAATGCCTCAGACCCTTACCGCGGGCCCGTCTGTGGTGCTGTACCAGAGACTGATAAACCCTTAACTTAAAGGCTAAATGCCTCAGACCCTTACCGCGGGCCCGTCTGTGGTGCTGTACCAGAGACTGATAAACCCTTAACTTAAAGGCTAAATGCCTCAGACCCTTACCGCGGGCCCGTCTGTGGTGCTGTACCAGAGACTGATAAACCCTTAACTTAAAGGCTAAATGCCTCAGACCCTTACCGCGGGCCCGTCTGTGGTGCTGTACCAGAGACTGATAAACCCTTAACTTAAAGGCTAAATGCCTCAGACCCTTACCGCGGGCCCGTCTGTGGTGCTGTACCAGAGACTGATAAACCCTTAACTTAAAGGCTAAATGCCTCAGACCCTTACCGCGGGCCCGTCTGTGGTGCTGTACCAGAGACTGATAAACCCTTAACTTAAAGGCTAAATGCCTCAGACCCTTACCGCGGGCCCGTCTGTGGTGCTGTACCGGACCGTGACCTGGATCAGTCGGCCCAGCTTCAGGGCGTTCGGCAGGCTGATGTTCAGAGAGGACCCGTAGTCTGAGAAGGGGTCGAGGCGGTAGGTGAGGGACGTGAGACCCGTCTGACCCGTGACCTTACAGTCCACAGTCTGGATCAGCAGGGAGGGGTGGCAGTCCAGAACCAGGCTCTGGGTCCCCGGCTGCAGCGGGACCAGGTCCAGAACCAGCCAGCCGCTCAGCTCCTTCACCGCAAAGTTGATCCTGAGGTCCAGGTGCAGGTGTTTCAGTGAGAAGCAGCTGAAGTTAGAGGCCGAGGCCACGTCCACCAGGGGGTGTCGCTGAGGGGGACCAGGACCAGAACCAGAACCTGAACCAGGACCAGAACTAGAACCAGAACCTGAGGAGGGACCAGGAACTCCTGCTGAGGGACCAGAACCAGAACCTGAGGAGGGACCAGAACCTCCTGCTGAGGGACTAGGACCTGCTGAGGGACCAGAACCTCCTGCTGAGGGACCAGGACCTCCTGCTGAGGCTCGGGACCCTGAGACCGGAGGGGATTTCCGGCAGCAGCACAGAGAGGCGGGGGTCTGCTGGAGGTCCGCCATCCTGCTGCCAAACCAGGACTAACTGCATCCAGAACCAGAACCAGCTGTCTTCAGGGGTCTTAGTCGTTATGCTCCCCACAAATGGAAGAAACCTCCAGAAACCCAGAGTCTTCTTCACCAGCGCTGAGCTCTTTGAAGTCGAGTCTGAAACACGAGTCTTCTCAGCTGCTGACCCAGAAGCCTTTTCACTGGTCTCAGCTCCTTCTGGATTCACAATGTGGTTTTCAAACTATTCTGTATCTCCTTTATGAATGTGTCACTCCATGTGTTTCTCTTCTGTGTTCCTTTCTGTTGTCTTCTTGTTAAGTGTTAGTGAGGATGTGAAGCACTTTGAATTGCCTCTGTGTCCTGTTAACTTCAGGAAGACTGACCCGGTCTGACAGTGAAACCAGTTTGAGACCAGAGGCTGCCTGAAGTCCTCTATGTAAACCAGGCCAGACCACATTCAGAAACCAGGTCTAACAAACCTGAGTGAAGCACCTGTAAGGAAACTTAAATAAAGAAAGGAGACCCAGGAATAAAACCAGAACCAGGTCTCAAACCGGTCTATATGTGAAGAACATTCAGCTGAAACCAGACCAGGTCCAGAGCGACTGTAAACAGATAGGAACCAGAACCACCAAAATCCCATCAAACAGCACCTGTGATCCGGACCAGGTCTCCAACAGGACCCTGCGTTTAAAGGCAGATTTAAGAGTATTTAAAACTCAAATCAAATAAAACCTGAACTACATCCTGACTGTAACCCTCAGCTAACCAGACTGCATGAGAACCTGAACTGAAGACCTGTACACCCTTTAGCCTCTCACAGGAACCACAACAAGCCAGTGAGTTGAATCTAAACCTGGTCTAAACCCAGACAGGAAGAGGCTTTAAAGGGACACTTAAAGGCAGAATTGAGATAATTAAAAACTATATTCAACAAAACCTGAACCACATTAAGACCCCTGAACTTAACCCTCATCCAGACTACTTTTAGACCCTTAACCCTCATGTATCCAGACTGCTTGTAGACCCTTAACCCTCATGTATCCAGACTACATGGACACCCTTAACCCTTATGTATCCAGACTGCTTTAGGACCCTTAACCCTTATGCTAATCCAGACTGCTTGGTAGACCCTTTACCCTCATGTATCCAGACTACTTGTAGACTCTTAACCCTCTCACAGGAACCATAACAAACCCTCAGTGTGTCTTTAGACTGGGTTAAGCCCATCACAAACCAGTGAGTTTGAATGTAAACCCGGACAGGAAGAGGCTTTAAAAGGGACACTTAAAGCTGACTAAAAACTAACTCAAACACACATCAAAGCCCTGTTAGCCCGGGTTAGCTGCTGTGATTAGCCTCTTTAGCTCTCGTTAACACGGTTTATAAACAGGCTCAATAACCAGCTAATTAGCATTAGCTCTGATTAGCTCAAGCAGATAGCGACACTTCCTGAGAGCTGCGGCCAAATCCCTGCTGTTTCCCGGGCTCTTTCAGGGATCGTCCCGGTGGTTAGCTGTTAGCTGTGAGCAGAGATCAATGATCCAGAGAGAGGGGCGCGAGGAGGCTCTGCTCCCCGAAAACAGGAAGTCTCAGCCGGGAAGAGTTAGAGCAGACAAGGGGGGGGGCGCTGCGGAGGTCACAGGATTATTTTATATATTTTTCTTAGATATTTAATTAAGAATGAACAAAATTTTTCCAAATTGGGATAAAGTATATCTTTATTTGTCGTTTAATTATATTTTATTAAAACTACCTTTATTAGAAAACAATGTACATCAAACAAATGAAAAACCAAAGATATATATTTTAACGGGCCTATAATTAATCTATATTCATATAATTGCTATATTTTAAAATTATAATAGATTTCTTAAAATCTTGTTTTTGCTCCTTTTCTCTCAGTTAATCTTTAACTGTGTTTCTGCTCCAGAGTTCACTGTGACGTCACCAAGGTATCAACCAATCAGCTGACAGCAGATCAGTTCAGAGAAAAACCAAACATCTTCCAGGCTCCAAATGTTAGACGGGGTGGGTCTTCAGAATAAAGTAACTCCTGATTGGCTGCTAATGTTAGAGGGGGCGAGGTAAATGGTAAATGGACTGTACTTATATAGCGCTTTATCCAGTCTTTAAGACCCCTCAAAGCGCTTTACATACTACATGTCATTCACCCATTCATTCACCCATTCATACCCATTCATACAGAGCAGTGTACCTTACTCTAGGACCTAACATTCACACACAGTTGGCCATGCCATCGGGAGCAACTCAGGGTTAAGTATCTTTCCCAAGGATACATCGACATGTTGACTGCATGGGCTGGGATCGAACCCACAACCTTCTGGTTGAAAGACGACCACACTCCCTCACAGCCACAGTCCCCCTAACACACAGGCTTCAGAATAAAGTGAATTGTATTACCTTTCTCAAACCCTTTTTCTCACTTTCTGTATATTAACAAGTACTTCAGAAACAAAGAGTTTACATTTCACACACTGTTTAAATAGTTGTGATTATTAACCCTTTAAATAAAGTTTTCGCCCACAGTTTGAATAACGTGAAGGAAAGATCAGACAGGAAGCGGAGGACGTGAATCAGTTTTTATTTATCAGACGTTTCCTTCTTCTTCAGACTCGAGACGGGTACAGCATCTGAAACGAGAAGACAGGAAGTCAGCCCCCGCCACAATAAAACACCTGAGACATCAGAGCTGCAGGGACACGCTTTCAGATGAGCTAACATTATGGGATGTTTCAGTGCTGATGACTGAAGAGCAACACGTCACCATTCACAAACTAAATGTGTCCTGCTTAGAGTCTGTCTGTGTGTGTGTGGAAATGATTGAAGGTGCAAGCTGCGTCTCAGACGGTGAACCACTGAACGTGGTGGTGGTCAGTGTGTGTCTAGAATCTGCA
>NW_011345038.1:0-3362 GCF_000735185.1 Notothenia coriiceps
GTGTGTTGTGTGTGTTATGTGTGTGTGTGTGTGTGTGTGTGTGTGTGTGTGTGTGTGTGTGTGTGTGTGTGTGTGTGTGTGTGTGTGTGTGTGTGTGTGTGTGTGCGCCACAAGTGCTCGAAAGGTCAAGGTGATCGGGTTGTTTGTGCATGCGAGTGTGTTTAATCGTCTCTAGAGGTTTAAGTTATTCTGACAAAGGCAGTCTTAGCATTCACACAGTAACTATCAAGGGCTCAATAAACTGAGCAATTTAAAGTGCTTTACATAAGACATACACACATACACAGACATGCAATCCCCATGACAATGTAAGGTGACAAAGAATACACACACAAATACACACTTCTACTGTAAGTCCAAGCTTAAGTTACTCCCTGAAGGCTTACATTAATCTGACCTTAAGTATTAATGTACTTTTTGCTTGGATTTACTTATTTCACTCAGTAATACCTTGATTGTATGAGAGGAGAAAATTGGTTTAAACTGATTTTGATCTGGATTGTATTTCACCATGAAACAAATTGATGTTGTTTGTTTACTGCCAGAGGACAATTTACACAGTAGTTTACAATAAAATATGCAAATGTTGTCACTTTTATAGTTTTTGCAGCTGTAGGTTTGCTATACACAGTATGTCATTCACATTATATTTGACCGAAATGTTTGAGTTATTGTAGTTGGTAACATTAACCATAAATGATACAAGCCTAAATCGTAATGTTAACAAACCAAGTCTGAACACTAAAATACATGGTTTCACCTGTAAGAAACAAATATATGCGATTGAAGGGAGCTGAGTGCAAGTTGTCCATGCAACTTAATCAAACACATTTTTATCAAGCTTCCTATTTATGTCTTTTCTGGGAAGTAACCAATGCTATAAAAGCATTGACTTTAATACTGTAAATGAGTGTCTTTACAAGCACATGTTGCAATCTTGACACACACACACACACACAAACTCACAAGCTAAAAACAATATAAACATCCCTGTTGAGTGCTGTTTTTTACAGGTTATTTCTAGAAAAAAGTTTTTCAAAACTACAATGCTGAACAGCACTAGATTCAGTTTTTCATGAATTATGACAGATTTATAAGGATTTTAAGTTTGTTTGAGTTTTGATTCATGAATCTGGGATTTTAGGATGAAGGAAATTAACTGCAACGGAAGGAAGGATGATCCTGTTGGATGGTTTGATCATGCTTCAGTAGCAGAGTCAATTAAATAACCCAGTTAGGGAACTCTTCAAGAAAACGTCATTACCACCAGCTGTTTGGATTCTCACAGTCAGCACAGATGAATAGCTACATACATGAGCCACCTGGGATGCAGTCTGAGCCGCATCCGGGACAGCCAGTATGCATGTATTTCTGTGTATGTTTATTATAAATGCATTTGCGTCATTATTGCAATTAATGACTCTTGTAGCAACGAAAGACTTCCAAATGTCCCCTGAGTTCAGTGATTACATTTTTACTGATACACCAACTGCTGCCGATGCAGCTAACTATGTTTAATAAACATGCACTCTAACAACATGACATGCAAATCTTTAGCGAAACATAATTAATTTACTTCTAACACAATTATGCATAGATACAATTTACATTTCTGCTAATTGTTGTCCCTTACCACAGAGAAAAGGCTGTATGGTAAAAAAAAAATTAGATTTGTCCTCTGGATATTAAAATTATATTTGGCAATTTATTTATGTTGTGTTTTATTACATTTTGGCTTTTATTCTTTTGCATAAAAACATCACTTATAATATATTGGCCGAGAGAACAAATTTGCCGAACAAAGATCAACAGAGGTGAATTTTTCACTTACGCGTCTGCATTGACACCAAAACGGGAAGTGTTGAGGACAATATTTACCCACATTATCACTCTCTCCTGTCGTCAGAGTTCAGGCATGCGACCTTGGGGGAGCAACTTTCTCCCTGAGAATAGTTTGATCTAGAACTAGATAAATACTTTGGTTTTTGCAAGAGATCTCTAGAATTGGTTATGCAGGAGCTGTGTCATTTCAAAACGTTCGACATGTGAAAAATGTATTCTCTAAACAAAGAACTTAGTGAAGCTATCAAAAATGTTACCTGTGGTATCTCCATGCAGCACACATTCTCTGGTTCAGACGGCATTGCAGCGCAATTTGCACATGCACACCTGTAGAAAGAAGTGAATAACTGAGCTTTTAAAAACACATATGAAAATACACACATTGCTGACAACTGAGGTGTTTAAGCATCTGGAGTTATACTTTTTATGACCCTAAGTTATTGAACTTTCCAACGGTAACAGTTGTTGCACGATGTTGGAAGAAAATGACTGTATATTATTAATAAACGCAATGAGGCCATTATATATATATGCTGAAAAGATTAATGTCTCCCTATGTAAAAATATATATGTACCGCTGTTTTTGCATTACAAACTCGATGTTACAAACTGTACACATGGCATTCTTGCTAATTAGCCAAAATATGAACGGAAACGGAATAAGTAGCAAGCATCGTAACAAACAGAGTTCACGTAAAATAAATAGGGACAACAGCTTGTCAACTAACCATTCAGAAACGTCCTGCTGCAACCGAGATGTTTGCACCTCCACCGAAACCTCCGCTTCTTCAGGGTCAGATTCTGGATCAAATTCGTAATATGCTTGAACACATGCATTGCTCTGAGATAACATGTTTATTCTCCACTCGTAATCACAGCAAGCATGGTAACATGACACTCGTGCCGGGGCCGTGTCACGCCCCTCTCTCCTGCAGGGGGGCGTGGTCAGCTGCAGCTCACAGAATCAGCCCGTAGACAGCAAACAGCACATAGAGCGAAATGAGGCATGGCTAAAATGCATGATCTGTTTGGTATTTTGAAAACAGAAACGTATAAATATACCTTATATAGGTATGGCCCTACAATATATCATTTAAATATAGCATGATAGGTCCACTTTAAGAAAAATCAATAATCGTATTGTTAAAAACTAATACTTTTTTTTGTATTTGTATTTATTTATATAAGGACCATGCATACAAAAACCTTAATCTCAGCAAAGAGAAGAGATGCAATATGCCAGATTATAGCTAATAGCTCATTTCCATCTGTGGTCCTCAGACAGGTTCATAACAATCAATAAACAAATAATACAGTTCAAATTTAAAAACCTCAGATTACAGTGTAATTAATGTTGGCATGACTGGTTGCTTAATATCATTTTTTTTGCACCATAGGAAAACGAGTTAAAATCATTACAGGTTTTAAGTTCAACTGGAAGAGTATTCCAGTGCTTTATGGCCGTAAACTAAAATGCTGATCGTCCAAAGGCAATGCGCCTCAGAGGGATGGTTAGATCT
>NW_011345039.1:0-2046 GCF_000735185.1 Notothenia coriiceps
CACTTGAGGCTGGTCTCACACACACGGACACACACACACAAAGCTGATCTCACACACACGGGGACACACACAGACACACACACATGAAGCTGATCTCACACACAGACACACACACACACATGAAGCTGATCTCACACACACACAGACACACTTGAGGCTGGTCTCACACACACGCACACACACACACGAAGCTGATCTCACACACACGGGGACACACACACACACACACACACACACACACACACACACACACACACACACACACACACACACCCACACACAAAGCTGATCTCACACACACACAGACACACTTTAACTCATTTCATTCATTTTGATCTTTCTTGTGAAGCACTTTGTGAATTGTATTTCTGTGACAGGTGCTATACTAAATACACATGTGAGAAATTAAGACACACACACACACACACACACACACACACACACACACACACACACACACACACACACACACACACACACACACACACACACACACACACACACACACACCTCGCTTTAGGGCTGCTCTCTCTGCTCCAGCACGCTTCAGTCTTCTCTCGAGGGAGGGGGGGCTTCAGCATCTCGGAGGCCAGAGGGTCTGCGTCCTCCTCCTCTCGCCCAACCCACTGCCCCACCACCCGAGGCCGCACCCCCGAGTTATAGCCCCCCACGTTCTACAGGAGAAATGATACAAAAGAATGAAAGAATGCAGATTTATACGAAAAAGAGAATGCGTTTGAAGGCATTTTCATCCAGCAGTCTCACATTTTCTTCAACGGGACATTCTCTCAAATGGAAGATCTAAAAACAGCACTTTCTTTACATAAATCTTGGCGTGGCTTCTAATTGATTTGCTGCCGGCTTGTCATCATTAACAAACCACTCTTTATACATTTTTGTATGAGTTTTGGATATTTTGTTTTACAGACGTTGACGATAGTTTGCTCAAAATGTGACCTCTCACAGCTGTTTATGATGACGCAACACTGCAGACCCAATGGACTCAGTGAGTAGTTTCAACACAAAGTGATCGCCAACTATTTAGATTCCTGATTTCTCGTGCAAAAAAAGGCTGTTTTCAGGTTTTTTAAGAGGGTCTGTCCGAAACAAGGATGTTTTATAAAGTCGGTGACAACACCTGATCCGAATGCTTGTAGATATTTAGCCTTTATTGTTCTAGCCAATATTGCAATTTGGATAGAATGTAAAGTAATCATGCCTCCCATGTTCACCTGAGCGCTATGACCTTTAACTCTCATGTAAAGAAATGATAACCAAGACTCTGCCCTTCAAAGTCAAAGCACCGTCTGAGGAAACATCCCTCAAGCTCACAGATATTATGGTCTGTGTGATCAGTATTCCCTCCCCGTCCTTCAGAGTCTCCGGGCGAAGACCCAAGGACGGAGACATGTCCTAATGCCGAGGACAAAGTGTGAGACACATTCGGAAGCATCTGCAGAGGACATGCTCACTGAGGATCTGTAATATCATCCAATCAGAGAGCAATCGGGGCATTTTGCAGAAACACAGATTCAAATATGTTTCATGAAGTTGATCCATATCCGCCTCGTAGAACACGAACAGGGACAGGAACACAATCCCAATGCATTTCATTTGGTCATTATTTGATGTGTGATGAGTGATCAGTGTGTGTGAGAGTTTAAAGACGGTACCTGGTCCAGCTCGTCAGAAATGGCGATGCCTGCAGAGAGGAGAAGATGTTTTAAATCACAGAGACATATCTGGTTTCCTCTCAAGGTTCACAGTGACTTGTAACGCTTTATAGTTCCTGCATAAAGAAACATCTAGAGGGGTTACAGCCGCACATATTCAGAGAAACATCTAGAGGGATAAGGGCCACACATATTCAGAGAAACATCTAGAGTGATAAGAGCCACACATATTTAGAGAAACATCTAGAGGGATAAGGGCCACACATATTTAGAGAAACATCTAGAGTGATAAGAGCCACACATATTTAGAGAAACATCTAGAGGGATAAGGGCCACACATATTTAGAGAAACATCTAGAGGGATAAGGGCCAC
>NW_011345040.1:0-2340 GCF_000735185.1 Notothenia coriiceps
CACACACACACACACACACACACACACACACACACACACAGGTCTGCCCCACTATCCTTACTGTGCCGGCAGCACTCAGAGGTCATTATATAATTTGGCAGCGTTTTTCTCGTCAGACAGCATCTGTAAAACCTGGAGGGGAATCTGACCACTAAAGAAATCTCCCAGCATGCATCACTGTGAAACGCTGTTCAAATCAGAGCACCTCCTCACATGCTGCCGGAAGAGCTAAAAATAGCCTCCGTGCTAACACTCAGTTTATAGGGAAGTGGTTTAATGGAAGTAAATGGGGACACGTTGGTGTGTCATATTGAAATAATAATGATAATAATAAAAAAGAAATACAAAATATGTTTGAATAAAATACAACAAATTAAAAATTAAAAAAGATAAGAGGTTAATAAAAAAAAAAAAAAAAAAAATGAACTCAAAATGTCAAAGACCGAAAATGTCCCGAGTGATACATAATGGTTACCATAATGGAAGCAGGGTTTTTGTTGTGTGTGTGTGTGTGTGTGTGTGTGTGTGTGTGTGTGTGTGTGTGTGTGTGTGTGTGTGTGTGTGCGTGTGTAGTGCAGCCTCTCGTGGTGGTGTTGCTGATTTGTGTGAGCAGAGCCGGCAGGAAGAGGCTGTCCTACTTTCCTCTCGTCACACCGTCACACGTCAGGGACTGAAATAAAGTGAGTAGTAACACCAAATGTGTCCTGGAGGCTTCCTCGGCCTTATTTCTGCAGACAGTTTGTTTTTGGTTTATCATTTGATTTATTTCCCTGGAGATGATCAACCCCTCTTTCCACAGGCTGTAATAATATTTAATTTACTCAGAATTATTTCTATTTGCTGTCTTCTCTCTCTCATGTTTACATTTGTTGTTTTCCTCCATCTTTTATTTTATTTATTTATTTACATCTCATCCCTCTCATCACCCGGATGAGCCTGTTGCCATGGGGCCCGTCGCCATGACAGCGCAGCATCCTCCTCCCACGGTGCTGTGATGGATCGTGTGTGTGTATTTTGTTTATTTTTAAGGGTAATGTTGCTGTGGAGCCACAAGGGGGAGCTGCAGGCATGTTGGAGGAAATCAGAGAGCGTGTGTTTTATTTATTGTTTTATTTGATTATTAATAGTTCAATTACAAATTATTATTTTTTTGTTTTACTTTTAACTTATTAATTAAATAATTTTCTATTTATTAATATATTGTTTCATTTATTTCTAGTTCTATTTTGCATAATTATTTATTGACTTTTTTATTTTGTAGTTATTATTGATATCTATTTCACTTACTCATTTATATATATGCTTTCATGCTCTTTTATATTACTTGAATAAATTATATATAGTTTTACTTAATTCTGGATTCCTAATACTTATTTTTGTATTTGTTATTATTTATAATTTTTTTATATTTCTACAATTTAAATCACAAATGTTTTGGTTAATTGTTTTTGTTTTATATTCCTGTATTAAGTTATTTGTTGTTTCATATTGAAGTCTTTTAATCATTGTATGAAATATTTTCTATTTCTGTTTCAATTTTTGTATTTTTAATTTGTTTATTTATTAATTTCTCCCAATATTTCCACATATTTTAAATATTTTCCTTTATTTATTTATTATTTTAAATAATTTCTTAGACTTCCCTTTTCTTGTAGCACTCCTCTGCCTCCACACCCCAGACAACTGACAGCAGCTCGTCCTCCGAACTGTCCTTTTGTCCTGAAGACGATTGTTGTTTTGACGTATTATTCACGGCTAGCTATTTTTAGCGCTGTGTCTCCGGCCTTAAAAGGCGGTCGAATATCCTCACAGCGTGTGTGTACTCGTACACAAGCAGGAAGCCCGTGTTTGCTGTCAGTGTGTGTTAAACACGCTGCAGGCCGCAAACGTGTGTGTGACGAAAGCAATGACAACATAAGAGACACAGGAAAAAAACAACAAAGGAGAGGGCCGAGTAATGGAGACGATGCACGAGGGTGTACTTTAAATATAATGTATGTAAACACTTTAAAGAGTCCTCTCCTGCTGATGTTCAGGTGTATATCAGTATGTAGTGTCTCTACTTTAAAGAGTCCTCTCCTGCTGATGTTCAGGTGTATATCAGTATGTAGTGTCTCTACTTTAAAGAGTCCTCTCCTGCTGATGTTCAGGTGTATATCAGTATGTAGTGTCTCTACTTTAAAGAGTCCTCTCCTGCTGTTGTTCAGTTGTATATCAGTATGTAGTGTCTCTACTTTAAAGAGTCCTCTCCTGCTGATGTTCAGGTGTATATCAGTATGTAGTGTCTCTACTTTAAAGAGTCCTCTCCTGCTGATGTTCAGGTGTATATCAGTATGTAGT
>NW_011345041.1:0-1378 GCF_000735185.1 Notothenia coriiceps
TCTGTCAATACGCGCCTTGAATCATATCCTCTTGAAAAAGTGCCACCATTTCTTAACAGTTCCGTGTTTGTTAACTTTGGGAGGTGCACAAAGTTCAGCTTGTTCTGCTTTTAGCTTACACTTTGGTTAAAGGTGCTGACTGAAATATACTAGTGAAAGTAAGAAGGAAGTGTTAGAAAAGTGTTTTTATATCCCTGGTTTCTGAATAAAATGGCACTAAATATGTCAAGGTCTTCCTTCAAACAGAGAGAACACGAGTGTCCAGTCCTGCTCTGCGGGTCGTTCTCATTATTCAAAGTGTGTCAATGCATGAGGGGAGGAAACGTAAATGAGGAAGTGCAGTACTCGGATTGAAACTCAATGTTCTCACCATCGTCAGTGTCATGTTTGCTAATGGAGGAACACTTGTTCTTGTTTTATATATATATCCGTGTTTAGTTAAGGAGCAGGCGGTAGCCGCGGGGCAAGCGGGGACACATGTCAGGAAACACCGTGACAGATTTACTCTCTATCTGCAACGAACCGAGAAATAAAACATTACGGCTGCAGCACTGAGACCCATCTATCATGGGAGGAGGTTATTGCGAGATTCTAAAAATAGATGAAAAAGTAAGTTGTTTTTCAAATTCAGTTATTTGTGATTAACCACTTGTTTGTCAATCAGGAATAGTTTTAAAATGGACTTTGGAACACATTTCTTTAAGTGTTGATGGGTTTCGGGTTTATCTCGTGTTAATTGAACAACTTGTGGCTGCATCTGATGATTGTTTAGATTTTGGATTAGTCCAGTGTTCTTTTTAATTAACTGATAAGACATTTTTTCTCTAAATTAATGACAAATGAGCCTCGTTTAATATTTAGACTGGTTTAAAAGTAAACAAAGACAGAAGAGAAAACTTTACTTGATTATTTGCCCTACTTGTTTTGTTGTTTTTTTGCCGATCCTGACACCATTTAAAGCGGGCTTGGGTCCTTTGAATGGCGCTATAAAAAGGTGATCTATTAATATTATTATTATTATTATTGATGAACGCGCATTCATTTGGAAAAGACTTGATCTAATCATGCTGATTCCTTTATTTTAAATGTACGTATCAGCTCTGTATATTAGACCTTTGTAATTTTTCAGACTTTTTTTGTAGTGTCTCTACTTTAAAGAGTCCTCGCCTGCTGATGTTCAGGTTTGTATCAGTATGTAGTGTCTCTACTTTAAAGAGTCCTCTCCTGCTGATGTTCAGGTGTATATCAGTATGTAGTGTCTCTACTTTAAAGAGTCCTCTCCTGCTGATGTTCAGGTGTATATCAGTATGTAGTGTCTCTACTTTAAAGAGTCCTCTCCTGCTGATGTTCATGTTCAGGTGTATATCAGGAGATAGGG
>NW_011345042.1:0-2378 GCF_000735185.1 Notothenia coriiceps
GGGGGGGGGAGAGAGAGAGATGGAGAGGCTATAAAACGATAAAAAACAAAGATGGGATTTGAGATGCCTAGAAACCTTCTTTTTAACATGCTTGGGTTAAAATATACGCAAATTATAGACCGGAGGCACGCATCGCATTGATTTAGTACACTTAATGACCAAGACATTTGAGAAGGGAGAATAGGGACATTTTGTATTGAGACAACAACAAAGTCAAACAAAAACACACAGCAGGCAAATATTGTTGCTTTGAAAAGAGAGTGGATAAGAGGGCAATAATGGGATATCTTCTGCACATACACTAAGAAAACCATGACAGGCAAGGGATAGAGAGAGCTTCATCCTCTCATTCACTAGATATCACCCATTCATCCACTGCAGCTTCATCCACTCAATATAATCTCAGTGAAGCCCAGTGTCAAATGCATGCATGTGTGATGTATTTAAGTATAATATAGTCAGGGAGGTGAAGCATCGGTAAGAGACCAGAGGGAGAAGGATGGGGCATGAAATGGCTTCGTTGCAGGGTGTAATGCACCACAGACAAATAGTGCCGTTTTATCGCTTGGGGGAGTAGAAAGAGCTTTTAAATTCATGCTCACTCTCCAGGAGGCAGCAGCAGTGGCGGCCAGTGACTGATGTGCCACAGAGACACAGGACATTGTTGTGCGACCGTTTAGCTTCCTGCACAATATTTTCACTTTAATAAGAAATCTCATAGTGGCTCTTCCATTTTTTAAATCTTCTCTAGGTGGTCTATTCCTACATTTTGGATTTGGAACACAATGAATTGAAAACCTATAGCAACATCTGATTCCAGTTTAAACATATGATTAGCTAACATTCTGATGCTGAATATACAGATGCAAAATCATTGGAGCACTATGTGTGTCAGGGAATCTAGAGTTAGCTGGCAAAGTGATAGGCTACAATATCAGAGACACAGAACCTTCATTAATACTCCACCCAGGAATTTCTCATTTATACATTTTGTTTTTGCGATTACAATATCTTGGTTGGGTTTTACAACTGGTCTATTAAATACCGATGTCCTCTTAAAGATTCATACTGACTTTGGTGATCTTGACTTCAGCACAACCATGAGGTTGACATTGTGCTAAACTAAGATAGTGAACATGGTAAACAGTATGCTTAGCATCAGCATGTTGGCATATTGGGACTTGGTGGATGTAGATCAAAATGTCCCAAATTGGGATCAATAAAGTACTATCTTATCTTATCCCTAATGCTGCGTTCACACCAGACGCGATGCAATGTTTGGGGGTAGCGCGATTACATGTAAAGTCAATGCAGAGACGCGGACAGACGCGAATTCGCTCCGACGGCGAGCATGAAGCGGTGGACGCGGCGCGAATCACGCGATTGACCGGTGCCGCGTCAAACTCGAGATTTCAATTTTTTCTACTCGAGCGTCAAATTCACGTGGCGCGTTCTTGCGGAAGCCAATCAGTGGTGAGGATCTCAGCGTGCCGTCACTGACGTTCAACCAGAAAACATCAGCCAGGGCTGCCAACATTTGAGTTCAGCTTGGAGTGAGATTTTTTTTGGTGAACCGAAAAAAGAAACGTTCATGTGTACAGTGTTACAAATGTATTGAACATGTACAAACTAGGGTTTCCCATTAATGTATAGGGCGCTACAGTGGAATACGCACATACATTGTACCCGCGACTCTTACGGCCCGTCCACACTACAGCTTCAAAAACGGTTTCCAACGCGTCTGCCCATTCACTTTGAATGGGGTGACGTCACGTTGCCTCGCTTTTCGCCGAACTGAATTGTGGGAAGCATAGCGGTCCGTCTCCGCCGTCTCCGGCTGCAGAAGTTGAGACACCGGAGTAGCCAGCGCCAGCCAATCAAATCCCGTTTCTGAAAATCTGACAGCTCAAGCCCTAGCCAATCAAACCGCGTCTAAGCTGGGAGAGATATCCCGCCATTCATTTCTATATTTCAAAAAAAGATGGAGGAGAAACTAATTATCGCCGTAGCAAATCACCCGGTTTTGTATGACCAGACCCTCTTCACCTACCGGGATACAAACCGGAAGAACCAGTCATGGAGGGAGGTGGCAGAGACAGTGGGTGAAACTGGTAGGTTTTACGTTACGTTCCATTTTAGCAATAGTGGAGAAGAACCGGGTTTTTTTGCTTTGTATGTCCGGGGCGGGACATTCATGTGATTGGTTGTTGGTCGTGGTGCTCGAATAAAATCCCCAAGCTTCAGACACGCCCAGCTCCAAGCTTTTTTTGAAGCTGTGGTGTGGACGGGCCGTTGCAATGAAGGCTCAATAATCAGCTCACAGCATATAGAATGGCATATAGGTGTAAGCAGAGGTAAAGTGCTATTTTATAAGTGTG
>NW_011345042.1:2638-4990 GCF_000735185.1 Notothenia coriiceps
AGTCTCCTGTTGGTCATACTACAGCAGAGAGTTTGGAAGAATATGGTTTGGAATAATTTTGGTGAATATTTATAATGTATAATAGTAACGTTTATTGAAGATTACATAAATATTCCCCAAAATTATTCAAAAGCATATTCTTCAAAACTCTCTGCTCTAGTATGACCACCAGGAGACTATTGATGTGTGTAGTAGTGAGTTTGGTAGTAATAAGCTGTATAATAGTGATTGAATATTATTGTATTCACTTTTTTCGGAGTTGCACTTTGCAGACGGTCCCTGAGCACTCGTTTCTTCTCCGGCTGTGGATAGAGACCAATGTAATGTGTCTAGCTCGGAAGACGGCGCATATTGGCTTTTTTTGATAAAAATGTGATTTTAGTTCGTTGTCAACCTTACCACGGTACTTAGGAGACGTCATTTGTGTCTGAATAACGTTTTGTTCATGAGTTATTGATCCGTGACATCAGAATCTCCCAATATCATTCCAACTTTACTGAACCAAGCCAGAAGACCGTCTCATTTCGTAGACCGCTCGGTTTGCTGTTCCTTCAATTAATTTTGATATACATTTATTTTGGACGAAAACTTAGCGTGAGGAAAGGCAAGTGTGGCGTGAGTGCGTGAGATATGGGTTAAATGTGTGACTCTCACGCTCAATGCGTGAGTGTTGGCAGCCCTGCATCAGCCGTTAGCGAGCAGTTAGCACACAGAGCTCACAGCTCCTCATATCTGTTCAGAAACTGGACAAAAGTTAAACAAGTACAAACCACAGACTGTCTTTGTCATGGTGAATACAGCCGCTGGTTTATTTATGTCTGTAGTCCGTTGTTATGAGTGTGGAGTGAGCATATACAACGTTAGCTTAGCCTGGTCGACCCAATCTCCATTCAGAAAACAAGCATTTTAAAAGCTTTTCGCCTGCCATGTTGTCTGCAGACTTTTCAAGCATTAATTCATGGTTTTTACTAACCGGTATCAGTATGTTGTTACGTCGGCATCATTTAGAAACGTGTATTACAATTTAATCACGGTAAAATATGTTCATTTTGTTGTAGTTGTAGCTCCCGATCCAGCGCGTCTTGTTTGAATGACGGCCCCCTGCATTGTGGGAGCAAAGCGTAGCTTCTCTCGCGGTGCTCGCTGCAAAAGTAGAGCAATCTTCTACTTTTGCCGCCTCGATGGAGGCGTCAGCCAATCAAATCCCGTTTATGCAAATCTGCCAGTACAAGCACTAGCCAATCAAACTGCGTGTATGCTGGGAGAGCCAGACCGCAGTTCATTTCCTCATATGCCAAAAAATGGAGGAGAAAATAATCATAGCGGTAGTGAATCACCCGGTGCTTTATGATCAGTGCCTGTTCACCTACCGTGATACAAACCGGAGGAGCCAGGCATGGAGGGAGGAGGCAGAGACAGTGGGGTGGAACTGGTAGGTTTTTGCCTGTTTGGGTAGTTTATATCCAGTGTACTTCGTTTGACAGCTAGCTGACATAGACAGTATTTAGCCAGCATGGAATGTTGTTTAAAATAGCACCATAGACATTAATGTCATAAATGTTCATCATATAAAGTGTGACATGTAAAACCTTTTATGCAATTGACAGGAGAGATTCATGTGATTGGTTGTTGGTCGCGTTGCTCGCGTAAACTCCCGAAGCTCAAGACACGCCCACCGCCAAGCGGCAACGCACGCCGCCCTGTGTAGGGGCCGTGATGCGAGTAAACACAGCTGGCAGCCGCGGTGAAACTCGAGCGTTTAGAGCGATGCGATAGGAGCGATTAGAGCAAAGCGAATAGAGCAAAGCGAATAGAGCAAAGCGAATAGAGCAAAGCGAATAGAGCAAAGCGAATATTCGCATCGCGTCCGGTGTGAACGCACCATTAGACTCTTATTCTTCATATTGGTTACCGATAAATGCACAGGAATGTTATTTTTTCACCATTTTGGCCTTACATTTAGAATATCACATGACTTATAAACACTTGTATGGCACAGCTTTTCAGCATCATGGCCAGCAAAACAAAGCAGCCTATTTTCCGGGATCTATACAGTGGGCAATAAAGGAAGAAAGAAAAAGCAGACAGACAGAGAGACAGAGAGACCTCCCTGTTTCTTCTGTTTATTGTTTTTCTTAATTTCACTTCTCTCATCTGTTATGTTCCCCTCCCGCTCTAGCTAACCTCCCTCGCTGTAATGATTGACATGTCTATCAAGATGACAGGGCTGTGACAGGAAACTCCCTTAGGTTAAACACACACACACACACACACACACACACACACACACACACACTTCCTTCCTTCATCCCCCTTCCTCTCTACTCATTGATGCCTGATTCAGAACACACA
>NW_011345042.1:5087-11250 GCF_000735185.1 Notothenia coriiceps
CACACACACACACACACACACACACACACACACACACACACACACACACACACACACACCCTTCCTTCCTTCCTTCATCCCCCTTCCTCTCTACTCATTGATGCCTGATTCAGAACACACATAGACAGATATGGAGTGATGGACAGAGGGATGTCAGGGGACAAAGGCTATGTGAGTGGTACAGATATGTGAACCCCAAAGCAAAATAGGTTCAGTAAGTTACTTCAAAGCTTTGAAAAGTTAAGTTTGAAAGTAGCCAAACTGCAGCAGTACATTTTCATTTCCAAACATCCAAAACATTTTCTATAATCACTAGTAGTACAGAAATAAGTACGAGTGCTGTGCTGAGGTGGAGATGTTGGTATATTGATCAAATCAAAATGAGAAAAAAGTGCAATGGAAATAATGAAAACTCATGACGTACATAGAGCATGTGCTTGTATGTCTGCAGAATCTTTTTCTAAACGGAAGAAACTAAAATTGCACCAGACAAAACATTCAATCTTTAGGAGACTTTATTCTTCTCGATTTAATACATGAATGAATGACATCAATTGGCACTTGACCTGTATATGTGTTCTCTCGTTCTTCGATGGTAAAATGGCACACAACTGGAGAATATTTGCAACCAAGTGTTTTCTCAAAGTGGCCCACTCCTAATATCCACAGTTATGGATAAAAGTCTGTATTTTGTTTAGCAGATTGTCTAATACAGTAATAAAGATTTGCTACATTTGAATGGAAAACCTTGATTCCCGAGTGGTTTGAATTACTCGGCCTTCAAAAATTAAGAGAGTTCAGGTGAAAAAGAAACACATTTAAACATTTTAAATATCAAAAACTAAAGATCAGTCACATGCCTCCAGATCCTATTTTGTCCGATCCCACCAGAACAATCTAGACTCAGAAAAAAGACTTCAAACAGCATTTTGTTGTGTACTATGATTTTAACAGAGTAAAACACAGTCACATTCTGCTGCAGTGGGAACAAAGCCCTACTACTGGTGGGACTATAACTACACAAGAAGATATACAGTAGATTGAACGGGGTGGAATAGGGTGGGGGGTTACAGGCGTGTGGAATTGTCCCTGATTGTTGTAAGACAGAAAATCATTAAGAAGTACGCAGAGAGGAAGACAACAGTGACACACAGACAGATCCACAGAGAGAGGGTCACGCTAAGGCCCTGAAGAGGGACAGGGACTCTGGGATGAAGCCTGGCTCAAAGCCCCGGCCTCTCCTCAAGCCTTTATGTTGAGCCTGCAAACACTGCTGACCTTACAACACACAGTGGGCACCTAGTATGCCTCTGGGCCCAGTGAAGACATGTTTTGACTGCCCCTGTCACAAATGACAAAAAAAAACACGGTGTCAAGTATGAGTATTAAAGTCCAAAGGATATACTTGGAAACAGCACTATTGCTCAGTGATTTAAGTGTGCTGATAACACTGTCAGGGTTAGAAGTTCAACCCCCTCTTGGACTGGTTTGGCTGAAAATGTATGCAGTCACAAAGATTGCAGACAGAAGCAGCCTCCAAACAACAGATGTCAAGTTGAGATTGACATTTTGAACATTGAGATGCAAATTGAATTATGAATCATACTAGCTTCATGAATATAATATAGTTTGAACTTTAGGGTGTATTTTCTTTCAATTTGCCACACTCAAAGTCATCTATTGAACATGTCTTATAATACAAAAATACCACCCTAAAGACTTCGACATCGCTCTTTACTCAGTGTTGCATTTTTATAAAACACCGTCCAAACAGTCAACTCCCTGTGACACCTTAAACCACTTACAGAGAAGCTACTCATATTGTACTATTAACTCCATGCAGACTTATTGACACATCTCAAGATAGCTTGAGGCACCCACAGTGTGAATTTTAGCTCCGTGATTCTAGTATTTCCTCACAGCAACCGACCAATTCACTCTGTCTTGGAAAAATCTTTATTTTAAGTTGACCGTTCAATACTTCACTGTGTGAAGCTTTTTTCATTTTATTCCACAAACTTCTCATGTGTTCAATCCCAAGAGACGTTTTTTATTTGCACTGGTGTACTTCGAATCCTTGCACATTTATTGTGTAGGAAGTTGAATGTTTAATGTCATAAATAATGGGATTTGAACATTGATGTCACATTCCTCTTTTATATCTTGGGAAGTTTGCCAAGGTTTGGGTGGAAGTGATATTTACCTCCTGAATATCTGTGTGGTTTAGAGCAAAAAAAACGCTTCCTTCCCAGAAGAATAATCATACTGTCGTTGAACCCCGATCCCCTGACTTTTTTCCCCAGCACCACCATGAGACATTCATGGTTTTGAGTGAAATGCCTTTATTTTTGGATGGACTAATATCTAATTATGTGAGGCCGATTCAGGATGAATATTATAATAAATAAATATAATATTGATACACTGATCCCCTGTCAAACTTTGTCCATACATTTAGATGATGGTGTTATATTAATTACATTCTCAATCATCTCAGGTGTACTTTATGGTTGTTGCTATTTAGAAATGGTTAAGCATAGCTGTTGACTCTTAGCCTTAGTCATAAGGAGCTAATTATGAGTGAATGTGCCAAACCTGTAATGAGCACATCCTTGTCTTCCTCTTATTGTATAAAAATGTTTTTGTTATTCAAAACTTAAATAAATATATATCATATTGCTATAAATGGATAAAAATTACTATAAATTGTCTTTTCCAAAACATTTTCAAGACTTGCATGTCATGCTTACCAAGACCTAAATCACTTGAAGGGTCGTTCCTTCAAAAATCCTGACCGTCCATCTGGCCACTTTTCTGCCAACGTCCCGCCACACACAGACTCGTCTTTAAAACAATATGGCAGCAGTAACCAAAGCCTGAGGTTGGCCTCACTTAAACATGATTAATTAATTGGACATGCATGCCAGATGTGATCAGGTCAACCATGATGGCCGGCTAACATGTAAATGAGCCTCCGGATTGGCTGGGCACCTAGCCTGTCATAGAGTTGGCATGTGCCGGTGCACTGGAGGGATGCTCGACCTGTTCACGGTAAACATTGTTGACATCATCCACTGCCACATTCCCTTTATGAATATTACATGAACCAAGGCTGGACGGCTGATATTTGTAAGATATATTGTCCTTCATTGCTGAGGGGCATTCTTCGGATGCCAAATATATTTCATTGAACAGATGGAAATTGCAAGGGAGAGATGGAGCGAGTGTAGGAGGGGAAATGAAGACAAAGGAGCAGGAAGAGAAAGATGATGGAAGGAGGCGAACGTGCATGTTTATGTGTAAATATGCGTGTGTGTCAAGATGTGTGTGTGTGTGTGTGTGTGTGTGTGTGTGTGTGTGTGTGTGTGTGTGTGTTTGGTGTGTGTGTGCGAAACATATCATAACTAAATGTACACAAATGAGTACACTGTGGTGAACCTAGAGAATAGTGACTGGAGGTTACTTACTGTGCTTTTGACTCACGATGTGAAATAGACACAATCAAACAGTTTAATTCTTCTTCTCACCCTCCTTTTATATCTTTATACAATCTGTTGAAATGTATTTAGAATCTTTTTATCTCTTCTACTCTCACGTGAGGTGTTCATATGGTATCTTTACGGCCACCAAGATTATACATTGTAATCAGAACCCAGCAAAACAGTATACATTTATTTGTAAAATATCTCATAAATAGCTGATTACATTTCATTGGTGCATGTAATATCTGGGGCAGGAAAAAACATCTTGTTCAATTCATCCACAAAGGTACATCCTTGTTCTCTTGAAAATACATATTCTACGGTGTTTAACCTTAAGTGATTCTGACAGTAAAAAATGTGTTCATCAATGAACTACATAGAGCAGTGCTAAACCTAATATACCAGAGATTTTGAGCAATGCTTACCACAACAAGAAAAACAAAGAAAAACGCCTTGCCATTTCGCTGTTGGAACATCAAAACGAACATACAAATAAAGAAGTGTACACTGTGCAGTCTGGTACAGCTATGATGTGTTACTGTTCTGCTGGAGCACACCGAAGCCACCTTATCAAATGTTTGCACTACGCTTTTCTGGATACCATCAGGTAGATTTCCTGCACAGTCTGACAGATTTCAAGCATACCACATTTATTTCCTTGATAAAAATCAAACGAATAAAAATCATATATATATGGTAACGTATGAACTGGGAATTGGAGTTATATTAGCAAAGGCAAATGACCAAATGCAAAGAAAACACTTCGCCGACAGGGAGTTAAATCAACATGTTTCTCCACCTACTGACCCTTGTTCTGAAATGATAGGGAATCTTATTGTTGCTGTAAAACCACATTGCGTGTCGGATGCTTTCGGCTGTCATGCTCCCAGGGTTGCCCAAAGTGACAGCCTACATAATAGGATATCACCATCCTGGGTTCCATCCAAACAAGCTCCTCCTTCTGCTCCTGCTGTCCGCCTGTGCATCTCCCTCCATCCATAAAGCTATAATGCTTCAAAGTAAACAGGCAGGGAAACCATTTCTCTTTATGAAAGAGAGAGACATGCTGGCCGTGTGTCAGAGCGATCCCACTGCAGGGCCTGTGATAAAGGCTTTTATTAATTATATCAACAAACCTTCTAAGTAATGTAAAAAGACCAAGAGACAACGGGCAATATCCCAATGGTGCCTTGTATAATTCAATCTGCATTAGAGGCTTGAGTGTAATTCATAAGCAGAACCAGCTCAGGTGAAGTCACAGACTAGGTGCCATTAGAATTTTAGATGGGGCTGAATCTCACAGGAGCTAATTTAAAAACACACGCAGGGTATAAAATAGCATTGGGTGTTATTCATCTCTCTCAGTTCAACACAATGCAGGAACAAAATCCAACAGATTGATTGAGGAAATTTCCAGCTACAAGTTATGGATGCCAGAAAAGAGGGATGAGTCAAGATCGTTTGGGGTGTTGTTGCAGGAATAATGACACAGGTGGATGTCAACGTAAATCACTTGGCAACGGAGCCTGGCTGCTGCCTTACCTCCGCTCTTGATTCCTCCAGACAAAAGGAGATTTACACGCTGTGTTACCACCAGCTGTGGATGGCTTTTCTCATGCTTGCCGCAATTAATTCAGATTTACAGAAAAGGAATGATGAGATTCGGAGGAACAATGATTAGGTTTGTTGTCATTACAGCTATAATAGGGAAAAGGGCCTGTAATTAGAAATGTTTGGTGAATATAATCAAAATAAATTGTGATAAGAATAAGAAGATATAACAGTTGTGATCATGATTTGGGCTTTGAGCAGCAATGCAGTGATGTAAGAGTGTACTGCAAAGTGTGTAAATGTACCATTATATCACTGTGTAGTGTAGTCAGAGGTGTGAGCACACTTTTGACTTTGCCTAGTTTACGTTCTGTGTAAGAAATCCTGTTAAAAGGTACCCTTATATTTGTCATTGTGTCTTTTGTAACTTGTCCTAATGCCAGTTTTAGGTCATATATAGTATTTTTGAATTAAAATTAATAGTTTCTATACAAATAACTTGCCTTGGGAAAGTGTTGTAAAATCAGCTTACCACTCATTTCCTATAATTTGGTGAAAAAATATTAATCGACTTTGATGACTTTGATGACTATTATTATTGCTCTGCTTGATTGTGTTCTCCTATAGAGAACCGCAGTGACGCGTCGTAAAACCAGGAAGTAAGTTAGCATTTTTAGCACTTCCGGTTCCTTCCTCAAAAAGCAATGCATTTTTTCCATAGGGTTTTGGAAAATAGCTCGAAATAAGGTCTGTGGTTGACACAAATTTAAGAGATAAGTCACGTTTTGTTCTACGACATTAAATACATCAGCAGTGACCCCACTGGGGATTTTTGAAGAGTTTACGTGTCTGAAAAACGATGGTTGTTACCGAGTGGCTGAATAGGACTACAGAAATTGTCGAGGCCGTTGTACGTCATTACGCAGAACACGTAAACACTCCCGCTAAGTTTGTTTTCCCCTGTGTTCTGCTTGAAAGCAAGTACCTGCCTATCTTTAGTATCTGTATATCTATATCTGACCATTAGAATCTGTATTTTTGAAATTGTCGTTTTTAACACAGTAGTTTTACAAATTATAGAATAATTAATTACCAGTGTTTTCCAATTTTACTCAGCAGTTCGTTTCGTT
>NW_011345043.1:0-5223 GCF_000735185.1 Notothenia coriiceps
GCCTCCCCCAGGCGTCCAGCCCCCGTTGCCCCCGGGCGCCCCTCCTCCTCCCCCACCACCGCCTCCAGGCTCAACTGGAATGATGTACGCCCCCCCACCACCGCCGCCACCCATGGACCCTTCCAACTTTGTCACCATGATGGGGATGGGGGTACCAGGCATGCCCCCCTTTGGCATGCCTCCTGCCCCCCCACCTCCTCCCCCCCAGAATTAACCCTGCCACGGAAGAATCGTCCTCCCACAAGAATTTCCTTGCAGCAGATTGTGGATGGGCGCCCACAGAAAAAAGTATAACCAGTGCTTTATTTTTTATTGATCCTGGATATTGTGAAGGCATCTCTGAAACAAAGAAAGGTTGTGTTTGTTACATTTGTAAAGTTGAGTAACTTTAGTAAATGACTTATTTTTCCCGTTTTTAAAGTTTGTGTTGACATAAAGCCCCTTCTGTGCATACAATAACACTGTTGCCCTCGAGCACGTTCTGCATTGCTCCCATAGTTTGTCACAACTCTTGTATAACCAAATCAACTGCTCAAATAGCCAGACAGAAGTTAATACAACGCTTCAAATGTTCAATTCAGACCCTGCTCTATCATTGGATTTAATATATTGAAGTTGCATGACACATTGTAAACAAGTCACTCTGAAATGTATACTGTCATGTGTTGGCTTTGAGTTGAAAAAGAATAATATTTTTGTAATAACGAGATGTGAAGTGTATCTTTGTTCTGTCAGATGACCTTTTTGTAGTAACTGTCTCAGATGGTTTTTCCAGAAACTCCCAGGGTTTTAATTGTTTTTTCTTTACTTGCCTGCTTCTCAGTTTTGACATTGAGTTTGAAATGGGGGACTAAATACTGCAGCTTCTGACCCCTGCACTACTTGAATGCTGAAAATCTGATATATCCTTGTTTTTCTTCATCTCTTGCTCTGATAAGAAGCTGCGTGCAGTGTTTGTGTTGCTTCTGCAAGGACAAAAATATCAGTTTTGTCCCTCGAGTTATTAGAGAAGAAAAATGTTAGTTTTACTCTGTTTTTCTGGAATCAGTCTTTTGTGTTTCTGGCACTAGCCTGAATGAAAAGCTGTTGAAATCTTGCTTGGTTTATCATTAAATTGATCCATTTCACCTTTTTGTCATTGAGCACAGACTGGTTTTTCCTTTCATGGATGTAAGAATGTCAGAATGCTTGCCAAGAGGCTGTCACCCTGCTGGCTGCCTCATTGAAATGTGTTACATAACCAGGCATTGTCCATGTTGCCCACTGCCTCTCAACTCCAGAAAGTCTACACTTGCCACTTTTATATACATTTGTACACTTATGAGGGATTTCTACCCTTTCGAACCTATTTTGAAGCACATGAGCAACAAACTTCTGTTAAATCTGAAGACAAATATATCAACAAGAGATTCATTAGTTCTACCATGTTGGAGAGACGTAATGGGTTTGCATTTGACAAACAAAATTGAACTCCAGTTCTGCTTTTCTTGGGTTGTGTATTACATGACTTAATGTGGAACTTCTTATTTGACAATTTATCCTAACTGAAATAACCCTTTACATTTCTCTTTTCTCTTTCAAACGCATCACATGGTCTTTCTTAGTTTCTTACTTTTCGATGTAGTGTGTTCAATCGTCATTTACCCCACATACAACCTTATCACTGACCTAAGTCATATGTATATATATGTATGTATGTATGTATGTATATATATATGTGTATATATGTATGAGCTCTTGATGACAACAGAGGAAACTGCCCACTGCAACAAAGACCTGGAAAAGCTAGAAGTGGACCTTGAATAACTTTTTGTGTGTGAGAGATTTAATACAAGTTTGGCTAATTTGACAACAGAAAATGTAATTTGCTTGTCAAACATTCGGATCCCTAGTATATTAAGCTGACCTTTCCACCATTACATTACTGTTTTAAGGCTACACATTAATATCTAAGTTAAAGATGTTGGACCTTTTTTTCAAACTTAACCACCGTTAACCAACTTGTCACATTAATTAAAAGCATATTGTGTCCACCTCTTAGTTCCTTCCTCTATTTGCTTCTATAGCTTTAATAACCTGTTTGGTATAGTTCCTAAGTTTACTTTCAACTCAATGATAATTGGAGATGAGAACAGTTTGTGCAGGATTTGTATCCCGAGGATGCTGAGATGCGGCAAGTTAACCTAATCAGTACCGGAAATAAAGCAACTTTGACGTGGAAATAAGGCTTTAGTCACACACTTACTAGTTGACTAAAATAATTTCAGACAACCATGCAATCATTACATTTTAAGGATTGGTTTTGCTAAAAATAGCAACGGCTTGAACACACATAACTTACTAATTACTGTTAGCAAAGGAAAATACCAAAATACGTAACATTCAGGCGTGTGACGCACTTACAAATCATTCGGCTTTTATTTTGTAGACCCCTGGACCGGAAACGCTAGCTTGTCACTGGGTACGTGAAGTTTATAAAACAGGCTTGACCATCACGTACTACCGGCTGGCAGTGTTCAGATGAGAGTCTGAAGAAGAGTGGGCAGGATTTCGGGTGACATTTAACTTTAAAAAATAATCATAAACTAGCATTAGGCATGGCCAAGCCGCTGACAGACCAGGACAAGAGGAAGCAGATTTCTGTAAGGGGTCTGGCCGGAGTGGAAAACGTCACCGACCTAAAAACTAATTTCAACAGACACCTCCACTTCACCCTGGTGAAAGACCGAAATGTGGCCACCAAACGGGACTACTACTTTGCCCTTGCCAACACCGTCCGGGACTTCCTGGTGGGCCGCTGGATCCGGACGCAGCAGCATTATTATGAGAAAGACCCCAAAGTAAGATGCCGCAGTCCTGCACGTACACACACGCACACACACACGCACACACACACACACACACACAGCTGACACGACAGGAGGGGATGCTCTGTGCTGCAAACAAAACTAGTGACTGAGTGTGCGTGCGTGCTCTTTTTATTCTTTCTTCCTTTTATCCATTTATAGTAATACCCAGTGCTTTGTCTTCACGCATATTGAGTGAGTTTGAGAGCAGCGTGTGTTGAGTCTGCACACTGACATATCCTCTTTATCAAAGCTGTCTCTTACATAATGTTCTGCTCGTGCATCTGCCATGATAACCTTTATCTGATGTGCGCCATCAGGACAATGCACCGCCTCGGTGCGTCAAATGTCTGCAACATAGTGATGTTTATAGGTAGTGGCACTATAGGTTGAGAAGACTCAACTGGTTGTTGAAATGTGTACAGTATTACGAAACGCCCTCCTTCCATTCATCCATCCTCGGTAACACACTGCGCATCACAAAATGGCCTCACACTGACTGGGATATGTGAATACCTCAACAAAACCCACTGAGGTTCAGCCCCTCTGCACAGGGCCCAGCAGCTTCATTGTTACTGCTACAGGAGGCTGAATTAAAGTGCCCTCATCTGGTTATTAAATTATGCAAAAGCTGCACCAGTGCCAGTGTTGGAAGAACAACTCATATCCTTTACTTAAGTACAAATACTATGGTCTTAAAGTACTCTATTACAATTACTAATCCTGATTTCAAAATGTTACTTAAGTAAAAGGACAAAACTATAAGCATCAAGATATACTTAATGTACAAAAAAAACTAATTCTGCACAATGGCCCATTTCAGTATCATTTAAGGTACAGAAATATTTAAGTCTGTTTCAAGAGTAAAACCACTTGTTGCAGAATGGATTATACGATTATCTTTATTATATTATTCAGTTTTTATACATGTAAGAGCATTATAGTATTGTATTTGGAGCGGTTTTTAATGTACGGTGTCCTTGGGTGTCATGAAAGGCGCCCTTAAATAAAATGTATTATTAATATTCTTATTATTACATACTGTGTAGTTTAGCAGTACAGTACTTCATCACACCATGCGTTTATGTACAAAGTAACTGAGTTTTAAAATAAATGCCTATAAAGTACAAACATGTCAAAGTAGTACTTATGTACAATAGTTGAGTAAATGTACTTAGTTACTTCCCACACACCCTGCTACAGTGATCCGATGCCCTGTCTGGCTTGCATTTCACAATGAATCCACTGAAAGTCCTATGTTCAGTAATCCTGTCTGCTGCACGTCCTGTTGTTACAGCCTTTTGTGGTGCTGCCAGGCTTTTTTCATTGCTTCAAATTTAAAATTCCAGTAGTCATCCTGAAATGTCTCCAAATATGGGGACATTTGATTAAAAAGAACATAGAGTCTTGGCTCTGAACACTGGGCTCATGATTAACATCCTATTTGAAATGGCAGGTGATGCAGCCTGATGCAGAGACATGATGGGACTTTTAAGAGGAAGAACATACATTCTAAAGAAAAGTCTGGTGTTAATGCGTATTTCTCTTGTCAACAAATCCCATTTAAATAAAAAAACTGATCTACTAATAATTATTGTGTGTCTCTCAGAGCCTGGTATATGTTATTCCTTTCTAAAACTATTAGATACAGAAAACATCACTTAGCCACCCCCCCCTGTTGCAGTGGTTGCACATTCAGGGCTCAACGCTAACTTTTAAAAGTGGTTGCCAGGCTGGCAACCAGGCATCAGCTTTTGGTTGCCAAAACTGAAAATACGGTTGCCATTTTTAGTCACCTTATATTTAAAATAATTAAGATACTATACAGTTATACATCAACTTAATAATGAAAATGTGACAAAGGAATGTTCAAATGCTTTACAATAAGTAATTAACACAATTATTTGAAACTGAAGTGGTAGTAAACTTGTCCACCCTCAATTGCTGGTATACTAAATACCAGTAGTGCAGCTGTTGTCATGTTCTTCACAGATCCCTCAAACATGAATTGAGCAAGTCACTAGTTTCTTGGTCATCCGTTGTCTCCCTTTCAAATGTGGGTTCTCTTGACCTTTGTGCTGACCCCCACCATAGATCCATTGGCCCTTCAGCATTGAAGTCTTGGATTGGCCAGACTAATACATTTATAATGTTAAATAAATAAAAAGCATTCACAGACAAGAATTAGATATTAATTATTAATGCTGTAAATTACCTTTAATATGTCTAACTATATTTGAAATGTGTTGCCTTTTTATAGAAGTGATTATATTTGTATGCCAATATTTTCCTGTGGTAAAGTTTCGTTTTGCACTTTTATTTTGGTAGTAAGGACTCTTATTTTGAAGGAACTTTTACCGGAAGTGAATGCACAATG